>NC_052615.1:28847953-28921553 GCF_016545825.1 Eucalyptus grandis | reverse complement strand
CTTGACTCGCCCCCCACCCCCACCCTGAAAAAGCAACGGTCGCTCGAGCAGCAGTCCGAGTCGAAACTCGCGGGAAGGCAATATATAAAGAAGCACGACCTGATGTCTCCGAAGAAAGCGACATTTTCAACGGCCACGCCCGGTCCCTGTCTCTCTCTCTCTCGCTCGTTCGTTTCATCGTCGAGGCTCGAACGAACCAACTCGGAGAAGAGGATCGAAACCAAACACCCGGGAAAGCATCAGTTTCCAGCTCGAGTCATTTTGCAGAAAAGGAAACGTCGGTTTCTTCTTTTTTTTTTGGCTTGGAGATCGTTGGGTTCTTGGGTCCTTTCTCGCGTGGGGGAGTTTCGTCAGATACATCGCCCTGCTTTTTTGTTTCTTCCGGTGAGCTTTTCTTTTTAATCTTTTTCTCGGGGTTCCCAAAGATCCTCTGCTTTGTCGAATTCGCGTCGGATGAGTCGGGTCTCTTTCTTCTTTATGGAGATTTCTCTCCTGATTGATGATTGTGAATTGCCCTGAAACAACCTGAGAGATGTTTGCTGCTCTGTTTTTTCTCGCAGGGGACGGTTTTTATAGGTTGGTTTTTCCTTTGTCGACTCATGGACGTTCCTTAGATTCCGCTTATGATGTGTTTTTTTTTTCATGGCCAATCTCGAGTAATTGTGAATCTGTGTTGAACTTGCACAAAAGATGCTGAATTTGTCTTGGTATGTGTGTATATGTGGTGCTTTTCTATTTTCAGGCACGTCTTGCTTGAATCTATAAACTTTGGGAGATTTCGGGTCGATTGAGCTGAGTCTTGCGGCGCCCGGCTTCCAGATTTGACACTTTGAAGCCGGGATGGACCAATTCGGGCAGGTCGGAGAGGTGCTAGGAAGTATGAAGGCTCTCATGGGTTGCAAGACGATATCCAAATCAACAGGAGACAGTGTTGCTGCCCCCAAACATTTTCACCACGGCTTTTGAAGAGATCGCACGGAGATTAAGGAGAACCTCAGGCTCGAAGAGAGACACACCAAGGAAGCCCCTCGAGCAGCCTATGAGAGAGCTCCACTGGGTTTTTAAAGAAGGCGAGATTTACATCAAGCACTGCTTGATGTCAAGGATTTTGGGGCAAAGGATCACTTTTTCACAACAGCAAGGATTGTGTCGAATTCCACGTCCACAACTTGCTATGTAGTTTCCAGCAGTCATCGAGGCGATCGAGACTGCCGGCGAGATTTCTGGGCTCGACCCGATGAGATGCAAAGAAAGGAATTATGCTGAGAGGAGGAAGTACGATAATGAGTGGAATGACCCGAAACTCTTCCAACTGGGAGATACGGTAAGCAGTATCTGGTCCCGAAAGAGCTGTGCAAGAGATTGGACACGGTTTGGAGAGAGGATAGATGGCTTCGATGAGGCCTCTGAAGGAGAAAAAGTCGAATCTGCTGTTCTGACAAAGAACGAGCAGCGGCTTGTTGACTTGATCCGGGAAAATAAGTGCCCGAGACGTACGATTGGACACTCTTTCTAGTTCGATCCTTACCGGGGCAAAGGACTATGCCGTGAGGCGGAGATTGGGAGTTGGAGAGAGATTGTGAGATTCAGTGGTTAGGAGAGCTTGGTTAGCCATCGAGAGTCCTATCGCTTTCCCCATCCTAACGTGCTTTCTCACTACGCCTTCTGTGATGAAGAAAAAAGAATGAATGCTTTCTAGTTGGAGATGATTAACAAGAGTCTCGCTTGTCACATAAAAAGAAAATTCAAATCCGAAGAGGCGGGCATTGTTCTCCTTCTGGTTGTAGTCACATCATGATTCAGATTGCAAGAGGGTTGGAGTATCTCCACTCCCAGAAGATTTATCACGGCGATCTTAACCCGACCAAGATCCTCCTCAAAACCAAGGACTATATCGGAAGGTTATTATTATGTTAAAGTGGCAGGGTATGGCTCATCAGGAGCGCTCGACCGTGTACTCCCACTCTTTTCCCAAACCAGACTCGACCAACCCTTTAATTTGTATGCCCCAGAAGTCCTCACCGAAATGGAAAAGCCAGAGGGTGATTCTAAGTCAAAGTACTCAGAGAAAGCAGATGTGTACAGCTTGGGATGATTTGCTTCAGCTTTTGACCGGGAAAATACCCTTTGAGGAAGGCCATCTTGAAGGAGATAAGATGAGTGAAACATAAGAGCTGGCGAGAGGCCTCTGCTCATTTCCCTTCACCGAGATACTTGGTGACGAGAAGATGCTGGCAACAGAGCTCACTGCGTCCGAGCTTTTCATCGATATGTAGAATTCAAGTGCGTTACATCAAGAAGTTCTTGGTGATGAACCCAGATAATGGTCACCCTGAGCCGCAATCTCCTCCTGCAGACCGAGTGACATAGAGGCCGGATTTCAAAGGAAGTTTTCAAGTAAAGGAATTCAATTGTAGTAACGCAGATTCCGTTTCACATGTTTGCCATAAACCAGCTGAGCTAGACAAGACTCCCGCCTGAGTACTAAGGTCGGGATCAGTGAGACAGCAAGCGAAGTAGAAACAACCTGCAAGGACGAGAACTTGTTAGCTGAGGATGATTCTTTTCTACCATCTGTTAGATATGCAAGATCGGTTTTTACTGTTATCCCAGACGAGAAAATCAACTGACTAACAAAGGCACAGCTTGAAGGTTAAAGATTTCAGGTTAGTTCACTTCCAACATTTCATGATTGTGTCGACTCAATCGCCGGACAAGTCACTTGCTGACTAACTGGAATGACTAAACCAACACTCAAACAATTATTTAGGTCATTTATGGATTGTATCTCTGATTCTTGCAGAAGATCAGGTCCAGCCAAGCGATGTGAGGTCTATTTGTTCAGAGATACCAGAGAAGAGACCTTTGTCATTTAAGAAAGGCACTGACGTTAAGACACGGAAAACTTCAGGGTGAATATATTTCTTTGAACTCGCTATTGTCGATCTGTTTCTGTATTTCTGAGGAGAAGTGATTATGTCTCGAGAAATAGAGAAGTGTCTTCAAAAGTTGTGTTTGGAGATACGTCTGCTAATGTGCCAGTGGCTTGTTCATCACAGGAACACCGAAAACCGATAAGACAGGGCGCGGTCATCGAACTGAACGCCGTAATGTGAAGGTAAACAGGAGGGAGGGAATTCGTTGTACCCATGACCTCTAGAATTGTGAGTCGAGGAAGAACACGTGGACATGTATCAGATTTCGAAATACGATAGCTGGTGTCTCCTCCTTTACACTCCTGTAATGCATGATCATTCTTGAAAATTTTGGCTCGAGGAAAATTTGTCTTAAAGTAGTTCAGTTCACACGGCAGTCTGGTGCCTCATTGATCAGCGTCAGGCCGATTTGGTGAGGGCAGAATGAATCCAGCGTTCGATTCCACAGACCAGCTACAATGGTTACAATCACCCTTTTGCTGTTTCAGAACGTACCTTTTTACATAGACAGATATAGAGATTGTGTAGAGATTCTTCCGAACCAGTTTCGGTTCTGTTCCAAGTAAACTTCAAAGGAGTGGGTCGTGGTCGGAAATTTGTCTGCTTCACCACGCAAGGACTCGGATCCGCAATTTGGTGATTTTACCGGTTCGAGATGATGCAGCTGCACTATGTAAATGGCAGTTTGCTCGGCTATAGGCTGTGATGGACTGAACGCCGTATTTTTGAGGTTTGGAAGTCTCTTCACTTCCCAGAGCATTATAGATTGGGAAGGTCACCGAGTTAATCTTTGACCAAATTTATTTAACCGTACCTGGGGCTGGAATTCTGTCCTCACTTCGCTGTATTATTCGGCAGATATAAAAAGATCCATCTCTTTGAGAGAGAGAGAGAGAGAGAGAGAGAGAGAGAGAGATTAACCACGAATTAGATTGTGCTGAATCTCACGTCAAACCGACCATAATGTTTGTTTACCTGATCTGTCTCCATGTTTCAAGAACTTTGCTTTGCTATTGAAACGAGTATGACGTTTCGAACAAGGCTACGATCTCAAAGCGATGAAGCACCTCCTGTATATGGCGCACTTCTTTTTTTTTTTTTTCTTCTTAATTGGAAACCTTTGTGTCCCCACAAGTAATTTTTCCGGCTCCACGCCATTGAGGAGCAATTAAGAGAACAAAGCTACGTAATCCTCGTGCACCAGGTCTCCCACAGAAAGAGAAAAATCTGAAACAAAATAATTCTATACAGCAAGCTATGCGACATTTACATCAGGTAAGGTTCATCTTTCTGACGGTAAAATTTACATACAGCTCAATGAAAAACTTCTGATACTTGTCGGACAGCACTATGAATCTTCATCCTGGCAACAAGCGCATGTCCTGAATCCTAAAATGCCTGCCATCGGAGCCAGGCATGTGATCTCATCCCTCCCCCCCCACCACAACGCCAAACCCAAAACCCCCACCCCACCCCCTCCCGAAAAAAAAATAAAAATAAAAAAACCAACCAGCATTACTTCCACTCCCACTTCAAGTCCACCATGTACCCCCTTTAACTATATGGCCTTTTGAGATAGTTCACCTCTTCGGACAGTCGACTCCGTAAGCTCCATTGGGAAAACCATCTCTATTGACAAATTTCTTGCGTTTTTCAGCTTCCTCAGGCAATGTACTTGTGTGTGTGAACTGACCTCTGCAAACATGGTACAATTAGGAACTCATAGCTGCATGACAACACATGCATTAGCTTTGGGTCATTCAGTTCTCAGACAAGATGACCAGAGAGTCTCAAGGCAGATTTAAGGCTCTGGCCATAAACAAATGCCTGCGCTTACAACTTTGGAGACTCACAAGCACAAAGCCGGTACATGAAGCATTGCCGTCTTTTTCGCAGGTCTCCCTACACCCTAAACCATCTGCAAGACTTTTATGCAGCCACTTGAATTAGCAGCTACAACCATGTCTGATTTCCCTCTCCAACAGACGCTGGAAACAAACTGCCCATTGTCATCATCAGTTTCCTTCCCAGAAATAGGATCAATTGAACCAAACTTGTAGGAAGTTATTGGCATAGGCAGAGACCTATAATAAGTGAAAACCTACCAAAAGAAAGACAGAAATCATGAAGGAGCACAATTGTTTCTAATTACTTAGGAAACTTCAATAAAGAAAAGCAAGAGAAGCAAGCTACCAATTTGAAACAATGACAGAAATGGCATGCATACCTCATTTGTTTCAGATCCACATGTTATGTAACCATTGGCAACGGACAAACCCACAAAATTCTGGCAGATCATGAAATGAGAAGTAAGTGATCCCGATGAAGAAACGAAGAACATTAAGTCCTCTAAAGGGAAAATGAAAATTCAGATTCAAGACCGGAGAAAGAAAATGGAATGCTGTCTAGCCTTGCGATTGTACCTTCTCATTCGTATGCCCACTAAATGTTAAGCTGCAGGCTTTATTTGACGGACCACTGGAACAGGTTTTGTTCAAATCCCAAAGCTTCAATGTGTTGTCAGTGGATGCAGTTACAATGGTTTCAGAGTCCAAAACTTCACATAGCTTACAGCTTTCTCATGCCCAACCAACACACACCAGGGAGTTCTCGCATTCCGAAGATCATAACAGTAAGTTTTATAGTCAGCAGACCCAAATGCCAGCAAATGAGTGGAATGAGGAGAGAACTGAACGCAGCAGACATTTGCTATGCTCCTTATTGTCCCCAAACAATTTTTCTGTTCAAAATCAAATTTATGTTGCATGAGCTTGAAGGCCTCACTGAATAAAAAAACTTATTAAAGCAACACAGTGAAGTATCAAGAGCAAACTATATTTAAGTATAAAGCTGAATTATGCCATTGAATTTGCTTGCTATTGAATTAATGCATAGCGATCCCATAGTCAAAAGCCTACATGACTATCATGACGTTGTCAACCTATTTTCTTAACACATGTGAGAGAATTCAAATGAGTAGTTTTCATTGTTACTTTAGTTAAGTAGTGAATACCAGAACTTTGCAACCGAATAGGTTTATAAACAATCATTGGTCAGATTGTTACATATGCAAGAAGTAATTCTAATTAAGGAGGGAACATGCCTCATTGATGCTCCAAAGTTTCACTGAACAATCATCACTTCCGCTTGCTAACTTTGTAGGGTATACAGGTGAAAAGTCAACAGACCAGGCCCTCTTTTCATGCTCACTGAACTCGGCAAACCCTTGACCAGTATTTGCATCCCATAACTGGATATTATTGCAGGAAAGTCTGAATTAGAAACGTCCTTAATACGAAAACAAACAGAGCTGTTAAGAGCAAAAATAGAAAATAAGCAGGGAACACAGCATATTTCTTTATACAAAGTTAGCAATAATATCTGCATGCAGAATAGCTATCATGTCTCTGGGAAATTATCACAAAATTCAACTGGACCAGAAATGGAAAAGAACAAAGTGCAGAATAGCTCTTCGACAGTGACATGCAAGAGAACATTGTCAAGCATTTTTGTTGAGCAAGACAATTGCAGATCATTTCTCTTTCTCTCTGATGGATCTGTTTTTATCAGCCTAACTTTCCTCAACAAAACTTTCCTAGGAAAATGACACCATAAGAGCCATAACTTTTGTCCGGCACTCACTTGAATACCATTTCATCTTTTTTTTCGGTCACCTGAGTGCTATAACTTATGTAGGGTGCTCACTTCAGTGGTATAACTTTTTCCGATCACTTGAGTGTCAAATGACTTTTCAATCGATCGTTTGAGTGCCATAACTTTCTAAAAACGTTTATCACAAGTGCTATGCCATGTCAGATTTAAATAAATATTGGCACTTAAGTGAATGATTGAAAGATAATGGCTCTCAAGTGAACTTTTTAGAAATTATGGCACTTAAGTAAAAATGTCATGGCTCTCAAATGAGCGCCATATGAAAGTTATGGCACTTGTGACGTCTTTATCTGGAACTTTCCTCATTTAAATTGGATATTCACATTAGGAACTTCAAAGTTGCAAAACATAAGAGATCAATATTACAATGGACAAGAAGATGAACTATTTTACAGATAGGCATAACACAAAAACCACCACAAATTTGAATATCAGCTCTATCACAGGATATGACCTACCACTATTCAAGAATGCTGATTATAAACCATCAATCCAAAAGCAGAGATTTCAACCAATAGATGCCAAGTGTCAACCAGCAAAACTACCCAAAAAAAAGCACTAAAATACAGACTTTAAAATGGACATTTCACACACCTTTACTACGCCATCATAATCAGTTGAAGCGAGGTAGTTACGGATATAATTATTCCAGCAAGTGCAGCTTAGCTTTGACCTATTTGACATCTCAATCACTGGATAATGGATATCAACGGAGTGATTAAAGAGCGCATCAAATTCAAATATCTTTATTTTCTTTGATATCCCAGCAGCAGCAAAGTAGTCCTCATCCCGGTCAAAACTTAGGAGCAAATCACATTTGCTGAGGAGTTGAACTCTCCATTTCTCAGTATACCACGTACTGCGAACTTACTATATCGAGCATACTTGCATAAGCCATCAAAGAAAGCACCCTGCTGATCAGAGCCATCCTTCCGTTCGTCATTGTTATTGGGAGGACCCCAATTCTCATGATTTTTTAACACATCATTATCAGCACGCATGGCATCAGCCTCAGGGAGCTGCATTCTTGATCTCATGGAGAAATAAGCAGATTCAAGCTGACCGATGTTCCCATCCACCTAGACTCAACCGGATTTATGACAGGAGAAAGATGAGGAACGACATCTGGGGTTGAAAGCTCCTTAAGATAAAGCTTATTGTCCTTTGAATCAAAGGAGTCAGCCAGGCCAATCGCTTGGCGCCTTCTCCCAATCTCTTCAATGTCTGCTTCCAAGCAACTTATATTTTCTATCAACTTAGAGGCACATTTCTGCTTATGCTCTTTGAGGTGATGAGAAAGTGCAGAAGTAATTCGGACTCTGCATCATCTTGCTCTATAGAAGATGACAATTCTTCCGAGCAAACCTCCTTAAGCCCACTAAGTACTTCTGACTCTAGGATCTCCCTGTCAAAGATCACAGCCATAGATGTAGCAGATTATATTTAAACATGTGCAATAATCAGGTTAATGACACAAACTTGGTGAGTTGCTATCTAATGGATGCAAAATTAATCGCCTTGAAAGATTTCAGAGAAGTCTGCAAAGTATAAGAAGATGAATGTCATAAATCTTTGTCACTCCATAAAAGTTCACCTTGACTTTCCCTACAAATAATCAATTCTGCCAAACAAAATAAACATGCACCTTGCAGATTTTTTCAACCTTAAGAAAGTAGTAATGATTACTAAAATAAGTCTCATGACTCAAGATACTATGCATTAGGGATTGTAATAATTACTAGAATAAGTCTCTTTTATTTTCAGTCACTATAGATGATTTTTTTACATTTAGATCACACTAAATCTTTTCAAATTATGGGTGCGTTTGGTTTAGCATTCCCAAAGGGCTTTCGGCCTCCAAAGCCCGTTGGGGAAATACTGAACCATTTGGCGATCATTTTGAAGTATCTTTTGAGTGAAAACCAGCATCGGGAAGACTAAAAACCCAATGCTAGTAAGGACGTGCTTTGAGCTATTAGCATTTGACCAAATGCTGATATTCATTTTTTTTCTTCCAAAACTTCCTCACCCATTCTTCAAATTTTTTATTTGCCCTCGTTATTATTTTTAAATGCTAAAAAAAAATCAAATATATATAAATGCTATGTAATTTTTAAAAAAAAAAACCAACCCTTCGCTGGTTCGGCAAAGGGCGACGAGGGTTGTGCGGCCCTCGCTGGAGCTCACTTGACCTCGGGTGACCTTGACCAGCAGCTGCTGGTGCCAAATCTGACTCATCGGCAGCCATAGCCCTTCACTGGACCGGCAAAGGGTTTGGTCTTTTTTAAAATATATATTTATATATTTGATTTTTTTAGCATTATTGTCAAATTTTATATTTAAAAGTTGCATATATATATATTTTTTCAATTTTAAACAGATTAAAATTAAAAAAATACTATTTTTACAAAAAAAAAAAATTAAAAAACTAATATTCCTCACCCAAAAGGCTTTTTAAATGTGTTTTCTACCAAATAGCATTTTTTTCAAAGTTGCTTTTCAAAACATAGTTTACTAAATGGCCTTTGCATTTATCTAAAATCCTTTTTAGGCTAAATTACTTTGCCTTTTCCAATGGGCTTTCAAAATGCTGAATTGAACGCACCTTATGGAATCCCACAAGCCACACACGTCATATCCATATCATATACATAAAGATATGTGACCTCAAGTAAGAAGCTGAAGTAACATAGGGTGACATTGCTGTTTAATCTTAATTCATCTCCCTGAACAAGCCGATGATGAGAGCAAACTGTTCCGTTTGGGACCCCTATGTGGACATGCCAGATCACCACAATTGTTACTGTACAGATGGGTGGGTAGATTAACACTACCTGCAAGTTGGACGTGAAGAAGGATCAGGATGTAGTAGCCACAAGCAGAATCCAGCTTCTTTCGGATTTTCAGACAAGAAACTGGGGGAAGAATCCTATGACGAAGATCCATCATTGCTGCATTCCGAGCCTTTTCACAGTCGGCGACGAGTAACTGAAAAAGATATTCATTGAAAATATTATGGCCAAGTACATGCCTAATCATTTTTTGATAACTATAAGTAGAATGAATCAATAACAAGTGGAGGATGTAAAATAGATAATTGATCTTAAAAGGACATGATATAAAGTTGATCAATGAAAAACAGCAGTAAATATATTCATTAATTGCATATGCCCAAGGAAAAGCTCTTGACAACAATATAGATCCCTAATTCTGACAATGCTGCCAAGTTTTGAAGCCAAAATCAGTGAAATGAGAAGAAGACGAGGTGTCTTATGACTGGGATACCAATATTATATAAAAGAATCCAGCAGAGACAAAATGATGCATCAATATAGCTAACCATAACAAATGGTTCTGCGAATAGCAATAGGCAACACAAGCTACACCTTGAAGAGATGTATTTGATTCAATGCAAAGATATCACACCTTGTCAAGCAAAACACATTAACACTACAAGCTTGAGAACTAAGCAAGCAAAGCTTATATTTTCTGGGAAACCCTAAGCTATGCTTTACTATTGCTGGAAGGTGGTCTTACACATAAAGGAAAACTTTCATACTTTCCCTAAGTGAGACAGCTGCCCCCATCAATAACAGATATGTCTAGATTTGGAGCAAGATTGCCATTCAAAATGTTTAGACAACAACATGAAAACGTAGCCTCTTTGGTTCACAGACAAAGGGTCACATTTATCCTTCCGTTGCAAGAAACAACTTGATGTAGAGAATCCTTTAATCATCAAAATTAAACAGAACATTACAAATCGAAAAAATAATACAATTATTGAAATTGTCCATCAGATGCAACTTCTGGATCAAGAGTAGAAAAAGACATGAATACGCATGTAGAAGCTCACAAAAAGTATTGATCGGCTTTCCTCCAAACCCCAGGTGCCAGAAAAACTATGTCAATTGTCAAAATAATGGATAAAGTCATTCTATATGATTTGACAAATCAGTATATGAAGGTTTGTAAAATTTCATGAGCTCAATATTAAAAATCAGTGTCACTTCAGACTCTCCAAAAGGAAATCCACAACATAAGGAAAAAGTACAAAAGGCAAAAATCATCCCAGACACACTATAATTTTCAACCACCGCCCACAAGTTCAAGTAAAATTCAGAACAGAAGCAATATCCAGATCAGATCGCACCTCAAAAGGAAAACACCCAAACAGTATATATTTGATGGTGTATGGCTTGATCCCTCGTCGACTTCCTCAGGGCTCTTGTACCACTTCTCTTCCAGCTGGTACCTTGCAGCGGTCAATGACTCTGCACCAGCACTTAAAGTAGGAATGTCACCAGACATTTGTGATCCATATTCTGTACTCGGCTTCTTTGCAACGCAAACATAGCCTGAGTATTGTGCATCACTGGCACTCATCTCAGTCCCACTCACAGCTTCAGCTTTTAAATGAGGTCTCGAATGAAACTGAGGCCACTGCCAGCCATTATTGATGCCCTCATTGAACTTTTGCTTCTTTGCACTGGAGCTATAAGGTCGAACCAAACCATGCTCTAGCACCCTTTTCTCAATGATCTGGTTACCGTTGCTTGGAAGATGTTTGTTTCCAAAAGTTCCAGAAATCTCTCCCCCCAATGATGATCCTAGATACTTCACCCGATTTGAAGGCAGCAATGTAAAATGAGACAGCCGTAAGTCATGCAAGGCAATCCCCTTAGAGTGAGTGATCCACCAAATCCACAATTTGCATAAAAATATTTAATCTCTCCACTTTATTTACATCTCTGTGTGCACCGCTAAGCCATTCTCTCAGATTGACTCCATCAGGATCAGAACTGAACACAATCTTGGTCCCACAGGTACCATGAGTAGAAGGCACAACACTTGAGGGATTTGAACGAAGTGATGCATCAGAAGCCATCCTGGAACCACCAGCCACAGTTACATTATTCGGACTTTTGACTCAGTAGGTAGGCCTCTGAATATGAGTCCCTTTCCCTTCAGAGTGTTCTTCACAAAAAACTCTGAGAATCCTGACTTCGATAGAATTTTTGTCCGAATACCTCCATGAGCCAAAACACCACCTAAAGTTTCTTTATTTTCAGAATGAGGTGGTTGCTCCATGGTTTCATTTCTATCACCTCTCAATAATTTGTGAGACAATAGTTCAGAAAAGGATGTGCCTCCTATGTCCTCCCAGATACTAGTACCCTCCCGGTTCACAGGATATCCATGGGAGCTCGAATTTGTCGATCCTCCTGCTGTCTGATAGATGTGCTGCCATTGGTTTATCCTAGTGCCCATCCTACCACTACTTTTTGAGGTGCCCACTGTAGTCGAACTCAGATTATTATAGTTCCTTACAGTTAACTCCTCGACCACACCACCATCACCATCCATTGAGTGAGGATTCACAGACGGACGATCAAGGGGTCCAAAGAGCTTAAACTTTTACTTACATCCTTACCATCTAGAATATTGGCTAACACATCGGATGCGGTCTCATGGTACTCAGCCTCCCGGGAGTAACCATTTCCTGTGATTCCAACAAACTGCCACTTTCAGTCTTGCACGAATATTCACTTTCCTTGCTTTGCAGGTGACCTCCCTTGGCTGCATCCAGCACGGTTACTTCATCATCCACCCCTCATCCATGATGCCAACCAGGCTTCATCCAATCAACTGATCACATTGCATTCCGACTACAACTACGTCTGCAATTAAATCACACAACTCAAAAGCTACAATCTTTGCTCTTCTCTGTTCCCTGCGAAGCATTCGTCGCATTTCGATTCAATTCATTCGACCACAACATTGGAACAGAGCACGGAAAAAAGACGACCGCGACATGCCCACAAAGCTTTCAATCTGAAAATTGGGCAGAACCCAATGACCAAATTTTTCACTCACCAAGAACCAAATTGAAACGAAATCATTCGACAAAGGAGTCGCACCCAGCTATCGTTCCTACTTCAGATAACACGAAAAGGAACAGCATCCGCATAAAAAATAGAAATTTCACCAAAATGCCATCAGAACCCTCACTCCTCTGCAGAAAACTCGCAGAAGGAGGAGGAAATCGCCACTCCGGAAACGGAACCTACCGTCTTCAGCAACGGAAGAACACCACCGCCCGCCCCAAAATTCATCAACGCCGCCGTTCCTCCCCACTTTCCCTCATTCGATTGCAACCGAAATTCAGCTCAAACCCGCCGCGGAATGCCCGAATTGACGGCCGGAGATCAGCACCCAGCTCGGCAATTTCGCTACCCGGCGACGAAGCACCGACTTCAAATCCCGGTGGGAACAGAGAAGGTGGACGGGAAGGGCAAAACCGGAAATTCCTGTCAAATCACGAAAACCCTAAGACCTCTTCTCGATTACGAACGGAAGGAAGAAGAACATGGTAAGAGCGAGAGAGATACTACGAATCCTCTTGCCCGAAATGGCCAAAAAAAAGAGGAAAAAATAGAGAGAGAGAGAGAAATTAAAATATCTTTTGCCACATCCTATCACCTCTCAAATTTTCGGTGTGGGAAATTCGCTATAAATACCCAATAATTTATTTTCCTGAATTTCGGAAAATAATAAAAAATGTTGTCGTTTTTCTTTTATCCTCTATTTTCTTTTTTTGGGGGGGGTGGAAAAGCGGCAACCAGTTATTTTTCAAGATAAATATTATCTGGCTTTTCTCATTTTGTTCTTTTTGCCGAGGTGGCAAACTCGAGAAGGAAATCTACGAAAATACCACTGAACATAATAAATGATTTTCTTCCCTTATCTATTTATTTATTTGTGTTCATCATGGAACATCGGGCATGTGTTGTGGATCTTGAGTTTTAGCCTATATTCATTGCATCACGGAAAATGCAAGGAGGAAAAGAGATCGTGGGAATTAATTAATGTATTATCAATTAAAGATCTTGGAGGTTTTGCATTTAATTATTATCATAATTGTCGAATAAATGGCGCGTCACGTGAGATATGAGGTTCATTATGATAATCAACATGTGGTAAAGAGAAAAATAAATAAATAAAAAAGGACAGTAGATGCTAAATTTGGAAGAGTTTAAGGAGGGTGTCCAGCGATACCTTAGGTTCTATGATTATGGAAACTTTTTCTTTTTTTTTTTTTTTTTTTTTTTTTGAACAGAAAGTTTACAAGTTGGGTTGTATTTTAATCAAGTAAACGTGCTTGCATTGTACTTTTAATGAGCCACGTGCGCGTAATCATGACGAGAAAGGTGTTTAATACCAAAAAAAGGAGCGGTTCTTATCTCACCTCGTGCTGTCATGACTACTTAAATTCGACCGAAAATGGAATGGAGCCGATTGTCTTCGTAGTTAGAAATTAGCGATTCGGTAAGCACTGGCAAAAATTACCATTTTCATTTTCACCGTCCAATTTCAATGTCATGACGCTCTAGCACAAGCGTTCGAAATCTCGATAATCAAATTCAAGTACATAATTATGTCAATTTTCTATTTTGGTTAAATAAGGTAATGAGTTTGAAAATGCTATTGTACCGTAACCATACCATTCCCTTTTCGCTAGCCAAGTTCCAATGTCATGACTCTCTAAGACAAGCATTCAAAATGCCGATAATCGAGTCTAGGTACACAAATATGCCAATTATCTATTTTGATTAAATGGGGTAATGAAGTTGGGAACGTGATTGCATCGCAACCATACATTCCCTTTTCACTAGCCAAGTTCTAATGTCATTACTCTCATGCAGAAGCATCCGAAACCTCAATAGTTGAATATAGATACATAATTACTCAAATTATCTATTTAAGTTAAATAATGTAGCGACTTTGGGAGTGTGATTGCACTACAATCATTCCAAAATACTTAGAAAGTGATGAGTTTGATTGTTTTGTGCATCCAAGTAGTCCCATTTGTCGGCTCATATGTTGATTGAGTCATGACATATCGGGTTGTGTCGTGTTATGATTATTGATTTTTTTTTCCTTTTTTATATTTATTTATTATGTTCATGTTGTCAACCAAAGAACTATCTATTTTAGTTAAATAGGGTAGCGATTTCGGGATCGTAATTGCACCGCAACCATAATAAAATACTTGGAAAGTGATGAACTTGATTATCCATGCATCCAAGCAATCCCATTTGTCCACTCATATGTCGATTGAGTCTGTGGTATATCGGGTCGTGTCGTGTTTTGATTATTGATTTTATTTATTTATTTATTTATTTACTTATTATGTTCATGTTGTCGACCTGCGACTAAACCGACCGTCGCGTGGTCACAGGCGCTCCACGCGAGTCCAGCGTAAGGCCCTGAACCTCTCCATCCCTCTCTGTTCACCAGCTGGCGTGGCCTTCTCTGTTTTCAGCGTTCATTTCTTTTCTCATTTGCAGGATCAGGTGCCACGTGGCCCTTCATCGTCCACAGTTACTTCCCCTGCTCCAGGCAATGTCCTGTGTCGGCCGGCAAGTTCTCCACGAGTCCTTTTTTATCCGAGGGTTCCAAGGGGCATTTATTAATCGTACCTAAGGAAACAAATAAAAAATAATGTCTTGGAAATGACGGGATTTCTTTATTTGAATGTTTCACGGGTGTTCACTAGACATACGTTAACAAAATAATGATCGACATACTAAAGCTTCGTATATACGAAAGGTGTTTGGATGTTTCAATGAGTCTACTCATGCATTGCCATGTCACTTAATTTCGATTTGACAGATGGGTTTTCATTACCTTGTTCGATTTTTCTTTTATGATCAAAAGACACTTACGCGTAAGCAAATCTCAAGCGAGATAATACCTCATTACTAAATTAATGCATGGTTGAATGATCTAAACATAAAATGACCCACCTGAAAAAGATATGTTATAAATAATGCATTTGATTCACGCACTAGGGCTCAAAAGGAAGAAGCGTCTGTAACAGTGAGAATCAGTTAGGAAATAACTTTTGTTGGTCCCACTCTATTCAATTAAGAAAAATTTATTTGTCATTTCTACGCTTTCACGTTTTTTCCCCTAATGAAATCCTTATACTTTTAATTTGTTTGATCAAGTCTTTTTACTTTCATAATTATTCTAATCAAATCCCTCTAACACTATTCTGGCTCAATCCAACTCGGTGGCCATCGGACAATGTCTTAGTTTGACATGGATGAAAACTTCGCCAATGTGGATGTCCACATTGGCTAAGTTTTATCCACATTGGACTCGAGACATTATGCACACACATCTACGTGGAATGCGCATATCTTATCCATATCATGCTTTTGCTTTGTCCAACATCCAAATTAGTTTAATTTGGTCAGGTTTTGCCATTAGAGGGACTTAATTACACAATTTGTGAAAGTAGAAGAGCTTAAATAGACAAACTAAAAGTAGGGGGATGAAAAGCAGAATTTCTTCTTCCTATTAATATTGGTTCTTATTTGTTGATTCTTGTCTTCAAAGTAATTTGGTTCAAAGTTCAATGATTGCTTTAATTATGGTCTATAAGAATTGCACGTTTTAGTCCAAGCAAGTCTCACAAGCACCAAACACTCGTGACTATACTTCATTTCAACCATCTAGGGGTCCCCTGGAATGCATTCAGTGATCATCGCATTGTCCGGGATGAATTGGCCTTTGCCTGTCAAAAGATTGCGTGTAATAAAGGGGCATGGCCTTGAAATCACAAAAAAGTCCCAAAAAATCATAAATTTCGCGAACACGGGTCACCACTTGATTGCACTAACACCGTCATTCACACACAAGCAACGACGCTATCAAAATAAGGACATAACACGACACGACACGACACGACAGATTTTTTGCATTTTCTACTCTTATTAAATTCTATCACATCTTGAAACAGATTTCACGGAAAAATCTGGTTGTTTTTCAGACGTATGGAAAAAGTCTAGTGAGCCAAATACTCTGTATGTGCGACTGCCTTTTCAACGGACTTTTGAAGGGCTTGCTTATCACGCGGTACGGCGAAAACTTACGTGCGACGCGATGTTGGCCAATCGCTTCAAAACCTGGAAAGAAAGGCATGGTAGCTGGCCACCACCTTTCTGTTTCGTGGAAACCCACGAATTGGTGTTTAAACATTGGAGACGACAGGCATTAGTGAACGAGATTGCTTCGGTATTGGAAATTTGGTGTGGCCCGTTTTGGCAGCCGAACAAGCTTTTCTCTATTGGAAATGCCACCAAAATATTTGATTTCTTAAGATCATTACCAGCATGAAAAGGCCGACCATTTCCTTAATCCATGGGGCTATAGTTTTTACTAGATTTCACATTTCACATTTCAAGTAGCCCTAGATTCTGTTGCACTTGTTTGGAAGTACATACGAAGTGTTGGGAGTGGCCCAACGTGTTCGGGAGTCAATTAGAAATATCCCAATGATTTCTCATTGAGAATACCTTATAATAAGGGAGTCCAATTGTGGTAGGACACTGAAAGGAAAAGTCTAACTAAGGAGGAGTCTTTTTTAGAAAGAATACCGGGATGGAATCAATTCTAGTAATTGCCCAAATAGAGGAATTTCAATTAATCATTGTCAATCAAATAGGGAGGATTCCTAACTTGAGTGGGGAGGTCTACCACTATAAACAGGAAAGCTTGAGTGGAGGTTTTCTGTGCACACCAAAAATATCCTATAAAGATCACAAAGGTCTTCAATAAGTGGCTTGAAAATTGTGAGAGAAACACTATTAGTGTTGTTCTTCTTCTCTGTCTCTTGTGTTATTTACTTTTCTTTTGCAAAGAGAATGAACGGCTGCATATTGTACGATCCCGACAATTAGAATTCCATTGCTATCGGTTGCGATCCAACTTAATTCACAACATGTAGCGATAATTTTCAACATGACTCGACAATAAAAGCATGAGTTTGATTCGCCCGGTTGCATTCGAGGTGAAATCATGTTGATGAGCTCAATGGAATTCACAGATGGTTCAAAGAGAGGTTTGGGAGCAAAATGCACCCACCCAAATTAGATCTTTGCTTCTCGGACCAAAAATAAATAAATTAGATCTTTGCTATGCAAGCTAAAGAATATAAGGGGATGATCGAGATAGAACCATAAGATGTGAAATCATCATAAGGCTAGTGAAGTTTTCATAATAAGACTAGAACCACTTTCATAAAGCTTATGGAGCCTAGCCTAGAGAAGGAAACCGTAAGGATTGATTGAAGAAGGGGAGGGGCAAAGAATGTTCCAGCAATGCAAAACTATTTTTGCAGGCTCACTGATGCTTGAGCATGAAAATGGAAGGGCCTTCTCAATTGGGAACTGCTCATGTAAGGGGTAGCCCTTAAAAATTCCTAAATCGATCGAGATGGGTCAAGCAAAGTGCAAATCTACAAGTCTTACAATATAATAATATATATTGATAATTGCTATAAGACAAACATAATCCTATAATAGTAATCATTGAACATTTTCAACATGGCCATAATTTCAATGGGGTAAGAAATTTTCAAAGTTGGAAAAACTATGATTGGTAGCTAGCAATTTTTTCATTCATTTTGTAACTTTTCCTAATCAAAAGTTATATGGTCGTAATTCAATGATGGTAACTTTTTCATTAGGAATTTTATTTTTTAACTAGTGTAGAACATTGTTTGAAAATCGATTGAATTACTTTTTTTTTTTTTTGGTTGGTACAATTGAATTAGTTGTCCATTACTTTATTTAATTCTATCAATGATGGACAATGTTTCACTGGAATCCAATGGTCCAAATTATACTGAAAGGGACTTTTGTATTCCAAGGTACAACAACATAGAATACATTGCCTTGATTTAGAGCAGTGCATGTAATTGGTGGGACTCCCCATCAAAGGTACATTGTCATGTTTCCATGAGGGTAACTTTTCACTATGAAGTTTTACTAGGTAGAAAATCACTTGAAAATTGGTTAAATTGGTTGTTTGTTTTGTTAAGAGAAGAAACTATTCAGCAAGTATTTAGGGAATATTTGCTTAATATTTTCAATATTTGTTATTTTGTTGCCTTTTGTATCTTATCTCTTAGAGTCCTTTACATACATTGTATTTGCAACAAAAAAAAAAAAAAAAAGGCATAAAAATTTCATTCCCTAAAACCTAATTCTTCACTAAGTCTCGTGACTCCCTCATGTATCTCCTTCAATTGTAGTACCTTCCTTTACATATGTTGAAATTAATTGTTTTAAGTTGGTATCAAAGCTTCATTGGCGAAAGCCTTGCCGATCCATGTCTAAAGAAATATTATCTTCTTCATCTGCACCGACGCCGCCATTAATGCTGTCATCAATCGTCTCAAGTAACCCCACCCTCATGTCACCACCAAGTATTGGGGAGAAGCTAATTGGGATGAAATTTCTGATCTAGAAAGCATAGATCTCACCGTATTTATGAGCTGCCTAGTTACTGTCCATTCTGGATGGCACTAAACCTCAACCGGAGGAGACTATCGAGGAGATTGCACCGGGAAATGTTGTTATGCAGATGACCAATCTAGTGTTTGAAAATTGGAAATTTTGAGAGTCCATTGCCTTGCCTTGGATCCTCAATTCGTCCACCTCTTTGATAGTTGCCAAATAGACAAGTCACTCATCAACAGCAAGTGTTTAGAAGTATCTTGCCGCTCAATCGATTCTGGCATGTCCGCTTTATGGCTCTAGCTTCAATCACTCTCAAAAGGTCACCAATCCGTTACAAATTCTACAAGAAGCCACCAGCCTCACGGACTAATTAGCCGCTATTTGTGAGCCTTTATCTATTAATGAATATCATACTCAATTGTTTCGTGGTTTTGGTGCTGAATTTTAGGGTCTCCACACCGCAATTTCCGTTATAACTCAAACTGGGTCTTTGACAAAGAACCAACTTCATGCCTTAATTCTTGATCATGAGGGAAGGCTAGAGCTAAAGTCGGTAACAAATAACCAGCCCCCACTAGCGACTTTTCAAACTAGCCAAGGACTGCCTCCTTCGCAGTAGACCTGTCACGAGTCCAACAACTTCCATGCCACCAAAACATCTGATTTCTCAAGATCATTACCAGCATCGGAAGGCCGACAATTTCCTCAATTTCTTGTGCGTGTGTGCTTCGGGACCGACTATTATCCTCATCGAACGCAAGGCTATAGTTTCTACTAGATTCCAATGGTCATGTTTCGAGTGGCACTTGATTCGGTTGCGCTCAATCTGAAGTACATATCAAGTGTTATGAGTAGTCAACATATTTGGAAGCTGATTTGGAGTATCTTGATGATTGCTTGTCGAGAATACCTAATAAGAAGGAGTCCTATTATGGTAGGGAACTTAAAAGGAAGAAATCTAAATTAGGAGGAGTCTTATTTAGGAAGAATACCGGGATGGAATTAATTTTGGTGATTGCCCAATTAGAGGAATTCCAATTAATCGAGTAGATTTCTAATTGGGAGGTGATTGTCAATTAACTAGAGAGGATTCCTAACCTGGGAAGTCTACCACTTTGAACAGAAGGCTTGAGTGGAGGTTTTTGTGTGCACTAGAAAATACTCGAAAGAGAGCATAAGAGTCTTTAAAAAGTTGCTTAAAAATTGTGAGGGAAACACCGTTAAAGTGTTGTACCATTCTTCTTCTTGTCTCTTGTTTGCCGTGTTATGTACGTTTCTTTTTCTTTTTTTTTTTGCAAAGAAAATATACAGCCACATATTGCATGATCCTACCAAACAAAATTCCGCTATGATCGATTGCAATCCAACTTAATTTATAATGCAAAATGATAATTTTCAACACGACTTGACAATAAAAGCATAAATTTGATTCACGTGCTCGCATTCGAGTTGAATTCGTGTCGATGAGCTCAATGCAATTCACAAATGGTTCAAAGAGAGGTTGGGAGCAAAATGCACCCATCTAAATTAGATCTTTGCTATGTGGGCCAAAGAATATAATATAAGATGATGATCAGGGCATAACCATAGATGAGCTAGTGAAGTTCTCATAATGTGACTTGAACTACTTTTATAAAGCTTATGGGGCCTAGCCTAGGGAACAAAGTTGTAAGGATTGATTGAAGATGGGGAGGGACAAATGGTGCATTTGATTTAGCATTTTGAAAGCCCATTGGAAAAATACAAAACAGTTGGCCTAAAGGACTTTAGGTAAATGCAAATGTCGTTTGGTAAACTATGCTTTGAAAAACAACTTTGAAAGAAATATAGTTTAGTAGAAAATACATTTGAAAAGCTCTTTGGGTGATTAATATTAGTTTTTTTAATTTTATTTGTTTAAAATTAAAAAAAATAATGTATCCAACTTTTTAAATATAAATTTTGACAATAATACTAAAAAAATCGAATACATATATATATAATTTTTTTTTTTTTTTAAAAAGACCAAATCCTTCCTCGAAATTTTTTAATTTTTATTTGTTTAAAATTGAAAAAATAATGTATGCAAATTTTTAAATATAAATTTGAAAATAATGCTAAAAGATCAAATATATATATATATATATATATTTAAAAATACTAAATTTTTAATGGTTTAAAATTGAAAAAAAAATAATATATGCGACTTTTTAAATATAAATTTTAACAATAATACTAAAAATTTGAATACATGAATATTTTTTCAAAAAAAAAAAAAAAAAGGCCAAACCCTTCATTGGAATTTTTTAATTTTTATTTTCTTAAAAGTGAAAAAAAAAAAATGATGTATGCAACTTTTTAAATATAAATGTTCACAATAATGTTAAAAAAAAATCAAATTTCATATATATAATTAAAAAAAAAATCCTTCGTCAAAATTTTTAAATACAAATTTGAAAATAATGCTAAAAGTTAATTATATATATTAAAAAGACCAAACCCTTCATCAGAATTTTTAAATTTTTAATTGTTTAAAGTTAAAAATAAAATAATGTATGCAACTTTATAAATATAAATTTTGACAATAATACTAAAAAAATCAAATACATATAGATATTTTTTTAAAAAAGACCAAATCATTGGTTGAAATTTTTTAATTTTAATTTTTTTTGAAAAAAATAAAATAACTTTTTAAATATAAAATTGAAAATAAGGCTAAGAAATCATATATATATATATATAAAAAAATAATATATGCCCAACGAAGTTAGTTCTATACATATGACCAGCTTGAGAAAAATAAATGAGCCAAATGATGATGAGCAATATTAGTCAACCATAAACTTTGCGTTTGTGGATGGAATCAGTTCTCGATCCTTGGGAGGTACCAAATAAATGACTATTTGAATCGGGGTTTTGGGCATAAAGATTCCAAAAAAAGTGGTCCTAAACGGTAATACATCTAAAAAATTATTCCATCATTTGGATCTATATTTAAAAAAAAAAAAAACCAAACCCTTTATTTTTTTAATTTTTATTTTTTAAAATTGAAAAAAATAATGTATGCAACTTTAAATATAAATTTTGACCATAATGGTTAAAAAATCAAATATATAAATAATTTTTTAAAAGTACAAAATATATTTAATTTTTTTAGCATTTATATATTCGATTTTTAGCATTATTTTGGCATTTAAAAAAATAATAACGATGGCAAAATTAGTAATTTGAAGAATGAGTAAGGATAGTTTTGAAAGAAAAACATAAGTTAGCATTTGGCAAAATAGTAAAAGCTTAAAGTTAGTTTTTACTAATATTGGGCTTTTAGCTTTTCCAATGCTAGCTTTCATTTGAAAGCTACTAAAAATGGTTGCCAAATAGCCTAGTATTTTCCTAAGGGGCTTAGAAGTTGAAAGCTTATTGAGAATGCTGAACCAAACGCACCCAAAGAACGTTCCAGCAATGCAAATGTATTTTTGCAAGCTCATTGATGCTCGAGCATGGAGATGGAATGACCTTTCTCAACTTCCTAAACAAGTGCTCATGTAAAGGTGTTTTCTGGGATAAGGCCCTTAGAAATTCCTAACTCAATCGAAAAGGTCAAGTAGTGTGAATCTACAAGTCTTACAATATATATTGGTAATTGCTATAAGCAAAACATAATCATATGATAGTAATCATAGAACCTTTTCATCATGCTTAGTAATTTCAATGGGTGAGAAAATTTTCAAAGTTGGAAAAAGTATGATTGGTAGCTAGTAATTTTTTTTTAGTTCATTCATTTTGCAACTTCCCTAATCAAAAGGTACATTGTCGTACTTCAATGATGACAACTTTTTCACTAGGAATTTTTATTTTTTAACTAGTGTAGAATATCGCTTGAAAATTGATTGAATTATTATTATTTTTTTTCAATCGATACGATTGAATTAGTTGTCCATTCCTTTTATTTAATTCTATCAATAATGGGCAATGTTTCATTGGAATCCGATGGTCCAAATTATACAAGGACAAACTTTTGCATTCAAGGGTACAACAATATAAAATACGTCACGTTGATTTAGAGTAGTGCATGTAGTTGGTGGGACTCCCAATCAAAAGGTAAATTGCCATGTTTCCATGATGGTAACTTTTTCACTATAAGTTTTTATATTTAACGAGGTAGAAAATTACTTGAAAATTGTTTAAACTAGGTATTTGTTACTTTTCTTTGATTTGATCAACACCATATGTTGTTTCACTAAAATCCACTAGTAAACTGATCACCTACCTCTTCCACAATCGATATGGGATAAATCTCAACACATAGCTGTAGACTTTTTGTACTTAAGGTCACAACAACATAGAATTCGTTGCCCTAACTAAGAATAGTGTGTAAAAGGTTGGTGAGATTCTCAACAAAAAGCTATATTGCCCTATCTCAGTGATGTTAACTTTTCCACCAAGAATTTTCATTTTTCAATGTAAAAGTCACTTGAAAATTCGTTAAACTAGTGCCTTTTATTTAATTCGATCAACAACATATGTCGTTTCACCAAAATTCTATGGCCCAAACTACACAATGATTGACTTTTGTATTTGAGCCCATGACAACATAAAAGTCGTTCCTCTAATTTATAACAATTTGCATGCAATTTATAGAATACTGATAAAAAGATATATTGTTATTTTTCAGCAGTGGTAACTTTTTCACCAGAAGTTTTCATTTTTCAAACAGAGAAAATCACCTGGAAACTCGTTAAACCAGTGGTTCGTTCCCTTTTGTCTAATTCAACCAACAAAATATGTCGTTTCATTGAATTCAGTGACCAAATTACATCTATCCTCCTAAAACAGCTTGCATGCACGCAATTATTGGGATTCTCGACCCAAGTTATATTCCCATATTTTAGTGGCGGTAACTTTCTCAAGGAAATTTTTTTTATTCTTTTTAATCTGCATAGAAAATTGCTTGAAAATCAATTAAGTGGGCATGACAAAATTTCTGGAACGTAAATTGATTTCTGGTCAAAAATTGATTTCTCAATTTCTATTGTAAAAATTGAGAAGTAAAAAATTTTAGCTTCTAATTTTTTCTTCAAATTTATTTCTGGAACAGATTTCTATTCCAAACCTGTTCCGAGAAACAAAAAAATAGAGAAATAGAAAAGTAAAAATTTTATCACGCGCGCCCTAAGTGTCCGTTCCATTTGATAATCCTACTAAGTACTAACGACGTATGATGAACTTTCGTACTCGAGGCCACAACAACACAAAATTCCTAACGTGGGCCCGGCCCGGCCCGCCGAGGCCCAAATGAGACATCCATCGTCTTGCCGATCGCCCCTTATCCTGATATCCACTCTAACCAGCTCTCCTCCGTCACCGCCATTTTTGCTCCTCCGATTTTCGTCGGCCATGGCCTCTTCTCCGTCTTCCTCCCTTGCGTCCACGCTCTCGAATTCCCCATTTTGCCCCTACCCTCCCTCCAAATTCTCGTCCCCGCTCGTCTCCTTCTCCCGCGCCCTCCGGCCGCTCCCTTCCCTGCTCGACGCCGCCCGCCGGCACCGCCCTCGGGGAAGGGCGGCGGCGGCGGCGGCGGCGGTCCGAGCTCAGACGCTCGACTTCTCCGGCACCTTCTTCGAGGGCGGGCTGGGGTCCGACGACGACCCGGGGTCCCCGCCCGGGTCGGGCGCGACGGCGGTGGAGGACAGGGAGGAGCCCCAGTGCCCGCCCGGGCTTCGGCCGTACGAGACCATGGCGGTCTTGAGGCCCGACATGTCCGAGGACGAGAGGCTCGCGTTGACCCAGAAGTACGAAGAGGTGATGCGTTTCTTGAGCTTCGTGATGTTTTGGACTTTTAGTTCGTTCTGTTTCTTTTGATCAGGAAGTATAGGAAGAAGAGAACGAAACGATTTTGGTGGAGTATGGCATGTGCTATTGCTGGTATACTGTATAGGTTTGATTAGACATTAGCTGGGGGAAGTTGATGATGCAAGTTTGAAGCTTTGTTGGAGATTGTACGATGGATTCTGCTGAAAGAATTGAGAAGACACACCTCAGGATTATATGACTTTGTATTTGCTAATGTCCGTCTTGAGCTGTTGCTAGTAATCTTTCATTCTACTGAAAGTTGTCCTGCAAGAATCTAGCACTCATATGTAGATGCAAGAAATGCCTCTACAAGTGAATGTGCAATGTAATCCGGAGAGATATGAGACCGATAGTGATGAAACATTAACCAAAGAGGTGCGAATTATGTGCATTCAGAGAAAGGGAACTTTTTCACTTGGAGGTTGATTGCTTTTGCCAACTCCCCTTGGCTTTTTAGATTGGTAGGAGGCAAATTGTCATCGTTTATTTGGAAGGAACATAACTGACCTGGAATTTTTGTTTATGGATCTCGCGGCTGGTTGTGATTCGAGTGCATAATAGCGGCTTAGCTTTGTATGACGAGTTTAGTCTTCAGTGATTTCAGTTTCCCATTGGGGACAATGACCGAGTCTTTCCTTATTATTATCCGAGGTAATTGCATGTTCTGCATGTTCATGACGACGGTGGTCTTGCACTTGGTTGTGATTGGAGTTCATAATGGGGGCCTAAGCAGATCCTTTGTTGGTATAAGAATGTTGGTAGGAACTGATGTCATAATACATGATACATTACCCGCTTCACAAATCTAGGTTAGGTTTTGTCTTATTCCTCAACTGAGGCCAACAGTTTTCTTGCTTTCCCATTGGTTTTTTTTTTTTTTTTTTTTCCAAGAGTAAGTAATTTTTTCTAACTGGATCATATATTCGGCTGAACTGGCCGATAGCTTATCTCACCATGCTTATCACAGAGCATGAAATTGAAGGACATCTACCCTTTATAACTGTCTGTCAGATCCTTAAAATGAAAACGAGGAGACGAAAATGCCCTTACTTGCTTCTTGTAGTTTTTAAAAATTTTTGCATTGGGTAATATATGATAAACGGAGGCTATACTATTTTCTTATACAATATCTTAATGCCATGAACTTCTGGATAAAGAAATGAGCTGGTTGTGTTCGTGGTGGCTTTATTGACTAGAAGGGGTTCTTCAAGGTTGATAATCGTCTCATTTCATATAATCATCTCTTATTATAGGCTATAGTCATAACCCATCTCTCTCTCAGTGGGAAATCTCCTCAGGTTCCTTTCTGCTTCTGATGCAAATTTGATGCATCTTTTGTTGTTTTCTTATCCTTAGATTTTGGAGGTATGGTATAAAGGTAATGGGGGCTTAAAACATTGAACTGTCATGATTCTCTGATTTTGTTGTTCTTTCCCTTGTTTTTATGTGCTTATAATTTGAGTGTCAAAGTCTGTTTAAGGCCTTCATTAAGCATATACTGTAGTGATTCGATGTAATATCTGGACATTTCAGACAATATTACCTGCTTTCTGGTGTATTTGTACTAATCATCCATTTGCATCTGTATAAGCCTTGCATTTCTTTTTAGTTCTGTGACTGTACATAACACCCTTCAGCGGATTTGCCCTAAGAACTTTCTTCCATTTATAATGCTTGTGACGTGATTGATATCGATTGGACTATTCTACTTATCGGTTTTGATATGGTCTAATTCAGTGCAAAGTTTAGCTTAACTCTTAATGTGCTGAATTTCTATCTGTCAGTGTTGTCTTATCTGCTAATTGAGGTCAATAAGTCCAAAGCTTCTCCATTAACATTCTGTTTACAAGATTTCATGTTTTCTCTCCTTGGCTATGTCGCTCCTGTTTTGTGTTCATGTTTTTCCATTTCTAGCAGAGTTTGTTGCATTTCTGTCAGGGAAGGATGTTTAGGTCCGAGCATGGTCAAACTGTGTATATTATCTTATCACCACTGTCACTGGATACATGTTGAAAGGACTAATGAGCCCTAGTTGCAGAAGTGTTTTTAACCTCTTTTTTTTTTTTTGGGAGAAGCTTCTCAAGTGATGGTTCAAGCTGCATGCATATCACTTGATACTTGCTATTGTCACGAACTTGAGTCATCTTGCTAACGGTGTACATTGTTGCAGCTGCTTGTTGCTGGAGGCGGAATGTACGTTGAGGTTTTCAACAGAGGTGTGATTCCATTGGCCTACAGCATCAAGAAGAAGAACAAAGCAGGGGAATCTAACACCTACTTGGATGGTATCTACCTTCTCTTCACCTATTTCACCAAACCCGAGTCTATTGAGACTCTGGAGGCGACCCTGAATACTGATGATGACGTAATCCGATCATCTACCTTCAAAATAAGGAAGAGGAAGTATTAGTTTCTTTTGTAAAATCACAGGTCTCTCGCCAGAGGTGGAAAGGAGGCGAAATTCTTGCATGCGACCAATTTTACTTATGGTTCTGCTTTTGCAAATATTGCGGTCCGGCGTTATAGCTTCTTCTTTCCTATTTTTTTTCACCCTTTTCTGCTGTAGGATAATCCGGTTGGTAGAGGTGGGCTGGTGAGCATATCCGTGGCTTGTATGTTGTGCCCTGAAGCTTTGTAAAAGAGCAGTTCCTGGAAATTATCTTGCATTTTCCTTGGTTATTTGAAGCTCTTGTGGGATGTTCTCTCCCCCTTCTCTCTCTCTCTCTCTCTCAACCAACCCAACTAGAGTGACGATGAAGTTGGTTGCATCTTCACATACTTGCACTTGGAAAACTGTCGTCATGTATGTTTAGTGTACAACGAGTCGATATTGATTAAATTTGGGTCGGGCCCTTAATAAGACACCTGCCATGCGACATGACTCATGTCCAAGAAAGTTTCCCCAAAACATACCTTATCTGAAGTCCAATCGACTATTCGTGAGTTTTTCACATCCTTTTTGTTCGCTTCTATTGGCTTTTCGCTCTCCGGAAGGAGGCAAAGGCTAACTAAACAACAAGCTGTGCGTTGATGTCATAGCACGAGGCACGCTCAAAGTGCATCCATTGCGCAAAAGTTTCTAGAGCCATTTACGGCTCGAGGGCTCATCAAATCAAATAATGTTGCATACAATACTCCCGGAGGTTGAAACCTCGTAGACAACTAAAGATATCTAGGCTAGTGTCCTGACGATCGTCCACTGACGAAGATCACGAAATTATTTGAATCTAGCATAAGTACCTGAGTTGGAAGGCACTATCCACAAAATCAAATGTCCCTCTAATCCCTTCTTTAATCGCAAATGTCCTACGTGAGGGCTCTACAACTTAATAATAATCATTTTTCTGTATGCACACCGAGGCCACGATCAGATATTTCGTAATCTAATAGTGGTTGGACTGACCCTTTTCAACTACAACATGATGATCGTCACCCACGCCATCGGCGACTATTATAGGATAAAGTGGAAGCACTTTTCATTATGTTACTATTATTATTGTTGTTGGTGGCATTATTTCTCAGTTAGAAAAAGAAAAAAGGAAAAAAGGAAACGTGGGAGAGATCGAGAGATGCACATTTCTGCGTCACAGATTGAGAATCCGACTTTCAGTGGTGTAGTTGTAGATCTTATCTCTCGCCCACTACGAGAGAGAGAGAGAGAGAGAGAGAGAGAGAGAGAGAGGGAGGGAGCTTTCGTTCACGATCCCCATCAAAGCGAGAGCTCTGTCGATAGATGAAAAGGTAACAAAAGTACGTGCTCGCATCGATCACCAACATCTGCTAAAACGATAGCAAACAGAAAAGAAGAAAAGAAAAAGAAAAGAAAAAGATGGCAACTAGGAAGAGTGTGAAGGATATCATGATATTGCAGAAGACTTTAGTGAAGTCATGTCTTGATGGGTCTCATAAATCAAATCACTGAAAGCAAGAGCAAGATCTTCTTTTGGTATTGAGTTGAAGTTGTTAATTGATTAACATTTGAAGGAAAGAGGAGGGGTTTGATTTTGCTTAGATATGGAGGCTCATAGTGAATAATTGACACGTGTTTGGTCTAAACTTCTCTGTAGTGATTCTAACCTCATAAAGATGAATAATTGCTTCTTAGGAGCTGTTCGAACAAATTCAAAGGCATTCCCATCATCACACTTGTGCCTGACACATTCTTAGAGTAATTTGCTTTCGGAGCTTATAATCGTTTTAGGGTCTCTATCCTTTGATTGCGATATTTCATTTGATGGAACATACAATGAACGCTTCTTTCTTCGAATAAAATGTCCAATTTGCCACTATCCAACATGGTGCAACTTGTAAAATGATGAATACTGATCGAAACATTTGCACGGGGATCTGATGAAGAAGAAACATTCTTTGATCCTTCCAATCATGACTAATGAACCACCAAGCAGATCGAGGCATTACATGTTATCGAAGCTTGCACTAGTTAAAGTAGAAGCTGACACTTTTTCCAGGCGACAGCTGTCCCAAAGCGTGCTGGCTCCAGCCCTATTTATTCTTCAATACTGGGCTTCTGCTGATAAAGAAAGAACATTTTGAAGATTTTTAGAAGGTGAATCTCATTGGACCTTCGCTTTTTGGAGTAGTGCGTGGACCGCTTTCTTCATTTTAAAGAAGAATAAGTTCCCCCAATTCTATCGGTACAGGGAAGAGGGGCCTTGGCTTGGCCCCCCCTCCTTCGACACCCACCTCCTTTCTTCTTTTCAATGTTTTCATAATTAGTTCCAAAGGCGAAGAAAATGGATGTGTTTTCATATAACTCAACTTATGGTGTATTGACTGATTTATAAATTGTTGAATCTAGTGGATTTCATATATATTTGATGATTTGAACCATTTGATTTGGAATGGACTGATTTTAGATAAGAATTAATTGAAAGATGAAAGACGAACGGATGGTCTTGATTGGATCGTCTTCTTGACCATGTATGAATCAATGTCATGAACAGCTAGGGAGGTTAGGTTAACATCTACACGGAAACCATAAAGTCGTTTGTCAATTGGAAAACACACATGCCTACCTGACACATCCTTTTTTCTCTCAGCTTTTCAAGGCAATGCCTACCTTGAACCACTTGGGTCAATCTAATGGAGAACAGAAAGGAAAAAGTATTGCCTAACTCGAATGACTGCTCATGTAATGAATCAGATCCATAACAATATCTTTATGAAAAAGTAAATCCTAAGCTGCCAGTGCGAAGGAAGTTTTACCCAAGCCACCTTTTCAATCATTGGTCAAATCAGAGGTGAATGAAGTCGTTTGTGTAAAATTTTCTTTATACTAGTGATGTGTGTCATAATTACTCAATTTTTACTAAATAATGGTGTAGTGTGAGTAATTTGTCAAATTTGATTACTCGTGTGCATAGAAAATATATCCACAAGTATTACTAACAAGAGACTTCCTCTAAATTGTAAACCTATTATTATCTGGATATATGAGCTTAATGTGTTTTAGATTTTTTGAAAACTCATAGGTTCGAGTACAACAATCCACTTACTTAGAAATCCATAGAATACCTTGCCAGCCGGTTAAGATCAGACCTTTTGCTTGTGCAAGTGGGCCTTATCCAAAGCAATTTACATGCAATGAGTGAGATTTACCTTTAAATTTGCAATTGAAAACCCCATATGGCCCAATCAACTTCACCAATCTAGAGGGGGGATGATTACCAAAAAAGTCATAAACCTATTACAATTGTACAAATTTAGTTTTAAACTTTTTTTTTTGTTGCCAATTTAGTCTTAAACTTTTTACAATTGTGTCAATTTAGTCCATCCAACCAAAATTGGTGGCCGACATGGATGGACACCCGGGGACACGCCATTTGGCTGGTGAATGTTGATGTGGCAATTTTTAAATTTATATATTTTATATATTTTTATTTTTAATTTTTTTTTGAATTTTTGGATTTTTTTTTCCCACCTTCTTCTTCCTCTAGCTAGCAAGGTTAGCATCGGTGGCCCTTGCGATGGTCCTTGCTAGTGGCCGGCGAGGTTGTCGCCGAGTGGTGGCCGGCGGGGCGGCGGGGTGAGCCTCGCCGGTGGCTAGCGAGGCGACCTCATCGCCCTTGCCTCGGCCGCCACCGGCCAGAGGAAAAGAAGGTGGGGAAAAAATAAAAATAAAAATAAAAAATAAAAAATAAAAAATAAAAAATCGAAAAAATAAAAAATATTAAAAAATTGTCATATCGGCGTTCGTCAGCCACTGTCCCCGACCGACGTCTATGTGAGCATCGACCGGTCAATTTTGGTCGGATGGACTAAACTTGTACAATTGTAAAATATTTAGGACTAAATTGGCAAAAAAAAAAAAAATTAGGACTGAATTAGCACAATTATAATAAGTTTATGACTTTTTGGTAATTCTCTCATCTAAAGGGTTTTTATGAGCTTCTGTTTTGTATCTCTTTGGTACAGAAAAAAAGATACTTTAGTAGCATCACTAATCACTAGGCAAGCTCCATCCAAATCAATAATCATTTGGAACTTCTCTCTTTCTTTGGCAAATAAACTAATAGCATCACTCATCACTCTGCAAGGTCCATTCAAATCGATATTTATTTGGAACTTCTTTTTCTTTGCTAAAAATCAAAATAGTTTATAACACTCGTCGCTCGATAATTCGTGTACTTTGAATCATGGATAATGTAAGACAACAATGCGATTTTGAAATGCCTCATACTTCCTCATTTGCTAGGTCGTTAGGTGCATGAACTTGCCAACGATGGATCATCAAATAGACTTATAAAATCTAAATAGCAAAGAATCACCTCATCCACCACAATATCACGACAGAACTCAAGACCAACATTTTCCTACATCACTTCTCGATGGGACAATTTACCAACAACTCGGGCGTTTAAGAATTCGCTTAGCTAAGCATACACAAACCAAAGATTTGTACTTTCCCATTATCAAAGCTGGGCACCGGAGTCACTAAGATGATCCTGTGTTAAAATATCATTAAACAAAAAGTTAAGATGGCATTGTACTGTTGACGGCCATGCCTAGAGAGTGAGGACAAATGGGCCTCATTAGCAAGTGTGAGGGCCCATCTTATTGTGGCGACTCACTGGCTTAAGCGTGGTGGTAGTCCCATCAATTGAAAAGCAGAGAATAGATGCCACGTTCTATTGATGTCAAACGCTCGTCCCCTGGCTTCTAATTTAATAACAAAAAGCCCTCATTTTTTTTAGCAATTCTCCTCAGTCTTGCAACAATTTCATAAAGAGTCTGTGTGTGCGCGTGTCACACAGAGCAATCTTCTCCATATATTTAGAGGAAGAAGGCCTATCTAACCCCCTATATATTTTGCCTTTATCAGCTCTAGACTTCGCCCACTCGAGATAGATATATCAACATAGTTTCTTTCTTTAAATTTTCATTAAAGTGTGTCAGGAGTTTTGATGGGTCTTCCTCAATCGCCACCAATCTCACCACCTCATCTGTATCCTCAGGCGCTTCAGCTCAAGCTTTATCAGGCCTTCATATTCTCCATCCCTATTCTCTTCTCCATCATTCTCTTCTTGCTGTTCTACCTGTTCTACCTAAAGAAGAGGGCCTCTTCTCTCTCCTCTCCCCCACCTGCCCTGCCTGTATCCTCCAACCGAGCACCTCCTTATGTCTCCTCGGTAAGCCTCTCTCTCTCGCTCGATCTTTCGACAAATTTGTGTTTGGCGATAACTTTAGAATGTTGTGGTGCACGACATACCCATCTGTTTGTCCCATTAGTAGGATTCGCTCCTTTTCGAGCTGTATTGTTTAGAATTGGGTCTTTGCTTCGCTTGGAGATCTTTTAGATGGACCCCAAAGACAGGCAATGAACGAAACCCTAATGTTGCAATATGTGCTTATATTTCTCAGCCATGCCAAGTGGGATTGAAAGGAGAGCTCAAAGACAAGCTTCCAATAGTACTGTTCGATGAGGAACTCGGAGCAAACGATTCGCAGTAAGTTTGTTCGCTTTACTTTCATCTAGTGATCATTTGATTCTTGGACCCTTAATCATTTCGCCCCTTGGGTCTTTTCAACCATTACAGTATGCACGATCGCGTGTGTTTGATTGATAGTTTGTCCTGTGACATGTGCACCACGTGGCGTCGTTTTATGTCCAGCCACCCAGTCGTGGCTGGTCCACATAAAAGGGCGAACGACTGAGATTGACTACTAATAATGGCCGTCCCCTTTTGCTTTAAGTTGGATTCCACTGCTCACTGCTTAAAGAAACCGTACAGTATGGTTTCCACTTCTTTCCACGGGGAAAAAGAGTAATGCCTATAAGGACCGATTTTCCGCGACACTAGGTGGCCGATAAATTTGGATTGGAGGGCACGTCTTATCTAATTAATAGCGATGCGTTTCATGTGTTGGACTTTGCTTATCTAAGATAAGATTCTCTTCACTTGTAAAAAGAATGAATAGTTCGTTCTTCTAAATTTTGCTTACAACACTTAACTATCTAGACAGTGTACGAGTACAATCCTGTGCATTATGTTTATGGATTAGGTTTTGAGTGCGCTCAATATATGTCGTCTCAATCCAAATGAACTATTAGATCAAGCATGTCCTGTGCTGGGTCAATTGATCTCGCCCAACTGTACGTGCGAGCTTATCTCTAGCATGGCGAATATTTATTTCCACGTGGGTGACCTTTTCTTTTTGATGATTTTTGCTGACCGTACTGGTGGATAACTTTAGACCATAGAAGAAGGCATCAATTTTACACATTGGCCAAAAGGGAACCGAGTCATTTTGCGTTGAAAAATCACAGCTGGTACGAGCGCTCTGAATCTTTGATAAGAGCCACTTCTTTTTATTCCCTTGAAAAGAGCCTGACGAGAGACGCATGTTAGATGGGCTCACTATATATAAAGTAATTCGATGGAATATATCCTTTTCTCGAGTTTCCGCTGTTCTTACATGACACTTTATTATTAATTGGCGTTGTTTAACACAAAGAAGATGCGAACAGGGTCGGGACCTTTCGATGCCAATGTTCAAAGTCAAACGCAAAGAGAGTTATTAGTAACCAACGTTTGTTATATCATCTAATAAGAGCGAATCGGTAACTACTTTAAATGATTCTACATCAGTAACTCCACTAAATGATTCTACTATTTGATTCTTTAAAACAAATATCTTCCCGTGCTAATAATTTTTCATATTAGTTACCGATCATCAAATTTTTTGGTATCTTATTGTAAAATTATGGTCACTTTTATGAAATTTCCAACTCCTCTTTACAATACCTATTTTCGTTAACTTTTACCATCTTTTACTTATTTATCTTAACAGCACTTTCAATTTACCAACCCTTATATAAATTTACTAGTCATTATTGAGTTGCTCTCCGACTTTTATTTGATTGAATTTGTAACAAATTTTTAATTACCAACTATTATTGGAGTTGCCTGCTAATTCTTATTTGATTCTTTTTTTTTAGTAATTTTTTTTTTATAGTTTACCTATTATTTTCTCTTCTTTAAACACATTAAAATTATCGGCTTTCACATTATATTCATTAACTATTATATGAACTCACAACTTTTCACCTATAGCTTGTTTTTTTTTTAAAGAAATGTTTGTTTAGGAAAAAACATAAAACTGAAAAAGGTAGAATAATGGAGAAAATAAAAAAGAAAGCATGGAAAAAGCCAAGTTGATCGGACAGGAAAAATTACTAAGGGTTTTTTTTTTTTTTGGTAGATCAAAATTACTTAGGTTGAAATGAAAGTATTTGCATATATACAAGAAAACCTAGAATTTGACTTAGATAGCCGGTTACATGTTAGGAAGGGTAACTTTCTCATGAGACCTATTCAATACAATAACTTTTCTGTTGATTAAGTTCCACTTTGATTCCTCATTTAATTTTGTAAGTATGAATTAATCAGATGCAGATACTAATTTTTTTTCTTGTATTAAAATGTCAAATTTTTAAAAGACAAATAATTTTTGATAATTAAAGTCATTTCGACAACTTTAAAATATTGAGATATATATTTTCCCCGGGGTAAGTGATTTTTGGGTGATTTTTGGGTTTGATACTTCGCGAAGCCAAGCATGCAAAATATTTTATACAATAAACTTAATAAAACATACTCAAAGAGAATTGAAAAAGTTACATGAGTTTTAAAAAGTGAAACTACGTTCAACATTTTTTTCTAGATGAGTCTATTAAGGAAAAGAGAAGTGAATATTTTAAAATGAAGGTGAAATAAATACATATATAAAGAGTAGAAAGTGTAACTTGCAATTTTCCTAAAAGTAGTTAAATTGTTGATCTAAATGGAAAATAAACCAAAATAATATATTAGGTGAATTGCGAACATAAAATGAAGGAATTTATGACATAAGGGCTTGAGTGAGCAAGGCATATCCACTCCCAAGACCCTCCTTTCATCTACCTTTATACAGACATACGCACATGAAGATAGTTTCAGCAGTCAAGTCTCTCTACACATCAACGGCTCTAACATGATTTTAACGAAATTTTAACTGACATTAGCTAAAGGAAAAAGATCACTCAATAAAAATTTAAACATTGATTTATAAAAATAAAAATATATCAAAAATTAAGATTTGTTTAAATTGAGATCCATCATCTCATTTAAAAATTCGATTTCAGTCCTGGTTCTTTAGATCACCTAAATTTCAAGATCCATCAATTTATCTTTTTCTTTATTCGAGCAAAGCTGGCGTAGCGTCTCTTCTCTAACCATGAATATGACAACAGGTGTTGCGTGTGCTTGGGAGAGTTCGAAATGAAAGAGGAGCTGCTCCAAGTGCCGTCCTGCAAGCACGTCTTCCACATCAACTGCATCCACCACTGGCTCCACTCCAACGCCACTTGCCCTCTCTGTCGCTGCTCCGTCATCCCCGCCGCCACCGCCAAGTCTCACGGCTCGCCGCAGCCACACCAAGATGGCCAGAGCTCCTCGGACCCCGCGCAGGCATTCATTCGGCCCGATCTAGAGCAGCCGCAGCAGCATCGACAAGAACATGTCACTGTGCCAATCCAAGGTCCGAGCTCAAGTGGGGATGCATGTCCTGGGGACTCACAATCCGTGATTGTCAATGTCCAAGCGCTCGAGACTCTACGAAGCACGATTTGAGAGGCTCTCTCTCTCTTTTTGGTCGGGCATGAAATTCTAGGGTAACGTGCTATTGTAGTTTGCAGAGATAGAAAATTTTGCTTTTTTTTTTTCCCACCACTCACACTCTTTTTTTAGGGGGGTCAAAATTGAAGAATCAGTCTCAAGTCTAAACTAGAGTAATAAAAAGAGCAGTTGATGACATTTATTGGTTCTTTGAGTAAAATTTGATCTTTTACATAGATGCCTATCATATATATCAGGATATACTTTGTCCAACAAAAAATAACTTAAACCAAACCATACATTATGAATTAATGTTTCATGCCAGAGAAAATGTAGTATAAAGAAGAGACGCCATGCATGCTGAAACCAACGTAACCTTGGTGGGCATCCTTCCCTTGTCGCTCCTCATAAACATGGCTTCAAAAATTGACCAACAATTCACGACCCCAAAACTGGCCAACAGATTTGCGATCTCTAAATTTCACATACTTGAGAAAAATAAACCGACAAATTTGATATCGCCGATAATTTAAGGGTCGGAAGTGGTTACAAATAAGTAAGTGTTATGGCATGCCAGATAGCATCTTTTTCGGATATCGATGATTAATCCAAGGAATGATGTGATCGGTCCAATTAGTAGGAATGGATCCTTTTAGAGTTGTATCTTCGAGAATTGGATCTTTGATTCTCTTAGAGATTGGTCGATGGATTTGGAGGGCGTGCAATGAATGAATCCTAAATGCAATATGCGTTTTCATAATTCAGCCATGGCGAATGAAATTTAAAGTATGAGTTCAAAGACAGGCTTCCAACGGTAGTGTTCAATGAAGAACTAGGGGCCAAGGATTCGCCGTAAGTCGTTGTTTAATTCATCTCGTAGTCATTGATTGTTGGACGTTTAACCATTTCCCCTCGTCAATTCTGTCAACCATTACGATTATGCACGGAGCGTGTTTGAATCATATTTTAGCCTAAGACATATCACGACGCGGAGTCATATGAACTACCGAGATTGACTAATTGTAATGAAAGAGAGTGTACCGGCTATAACATAGACAGAAATCAGATACACGGTAAATACTTTACCGAGTGCAAACAATTTTATATCCGGGTCACCCACCCGCTTGGATTGTGGATCTCATCTTACCGATTTGAAAGGTTAGTGATGTGTTTCATGAGTCGTGATTTACTTATTGAAGATGGGTTCTCGTTACTTATAAAGAGAATGCATAGTTCGTTTTCTAAATTGGGTTAAGGAAACTTAACTATGCAGGCAGTGCATGAGCATGGCCATGTTTGTAAAGCAGGTATCAAATGCATTTAATATATGTGAACCTAACTCTCTTGTATCATAAGATCAAGTGAGTCTCACGTGTCGGGTACGTGTGAGTTAGGCTCACATAAATTGTGACATTTTTTTGTGATTTTTTGTCATAAAACTAATGGCTAACTTCAGACCATAGAAGAATCCAAAAAGAGACGGAGCCATATTTGGTGGAAAATCACAGCTATACGACCACTTCGAATCTTTGATTAGAGCCACTCTTTTTTCTCCATATAGAAAGTCTTACCAGAGACTCATTTTGAATGGGCTCGGTATCTATAGGGGCATTAATGTCTGGTTGTTCTTACTCCAATCAATATATCTTTTCGAGTTTCGGTGGTTTTTACATGTCATATCATTAGTTGACATTGTTTTTATACAATTATGCAAACACAATCGGAAAATTTTGTAACCGGTTCAAAGTCAAAACACAGAGTTATTATAAGTCATTGCACACTACATCATCTAATGGAATGACTTTCTCCATTTTAGTAATTGAGACTAATAACAAACTTATCTTCATTTCCTTCGGATGTCTTAACAAATAATCTTGACCATTTTATCAAAAGTTGAGATTTGCTAAGACACGAAAGAAAGCACCACATGAGATAGATGATTTTATTTGAAGCAAATTAAAATACCCTTTTTTCTTGGAAATATTTTTTAGTGCATTCTAACATTTAGATCATGTGGATTTTTCATGAGATCCGCTAACATCAAGAGCATGAATGCATTGGACTCGTGTATTCAAGGATCACTTGGAAATTTGTCTTTTTCTTGAGGAAAGTTGGCATAACATCTACATGTCGAATAAACTCAATTGATACAACTTATAAAAGTTGTCACAATTAAAAGATTTAGGACTTATCTTAATTTCCTAAAATTAACTAAGAAAATTGGGCATGGACCCTTTGTACGGTATGTGCTCCTCTAGATGTCTAAACAAATAGTCTCAACCATTTTATCAAAGGTTAGAGAATTGTCAAGACACGAAAATGAGCATTGCACAGGTTAAATGAAATTTAAAGTACCCATTTTTCTTGGAGACATATTTTGAGCGACCTACCTCTCCAAGATCACGAGGGTCATCCTCACTAGATTTGATGAGGGCGACCCTTGCCTATGGCTAGTTGTTGGCCAACAAGCCAAAGGAAAATAAAGGAAAATAGGGAAATTTTTTAAAAATTAATAATAAATTAAAAAATTGTCCACATCAGTGTCGGTCGTATCATGTCAAACAATCAATATCTACATCAATAATTTTCTACCTAAATTGATCAGATGGATTAAATTGGCATAAATGTAAAAATGTTTAAGATTAAATTAGTTTAATTGAAATGTTTATGATTAAATTAGCACTAATACAATATATTTATGATATTTTAAGTATTTTCCCTACGAGGAAGCGGACCAATCGACCACAAGTGAGAGTTTTGACTTTCCGCTAATATATGAACTCTGTGAATCAACATGGACTGTTACGCGAAAGTCCCTAAAAAAGGAATAGCAAGAAACATGGAATGCACAGTAAGAGAACACCTTCACTTAAAACATAACATACATGGATCTGCGATGATATATCGAGCACTACACAACCAACGTGACTACGTCTACTAAAAGACGTCTCACTGGATACATTTCATATGATAGTTCCTGCATATTTCAGATTGCCTTAGTAACTTCTCACCTCTTGTCGTCATACCTTCTCAGCCTCCTTCGGGGCGGGGCCATTATTCTGTTGCGGTTTCACTTTTATGGCGGCGATCAACAGGCCGTGGGTCACTGTAAAGAAGAAGGTCAGCAGGCCAAGGCCGATGACGCCAACCATGGCGCAGACAGTGGCGACCGTGAACTTGCTGCGGCAAGAGAGGAGGCCAAGCTTGATCTGGACGACGTCAACCATGGCCAGGAGCAGCAGCGAGCACCCGACCATGGTCCCATAGATTGACAAATAGAACCCGATGACGCTCATCAATCTGCGGTGCGGGTTGTCCTTCCCTTCCAGGGAGTTGTTATTGTTTTCTCTTTCTAGGGCATCCCGCTTCTTGGAGATGTAGAGGAAGACCTTGACAGACTTGGCGAGGAAGCCAGCAAAGATGAAGCTGCTGAAGGAGGCGATCTCAAAGGCTACCAGCCGCTTGCGCAGATTGGCGCCCGGGTGGCAACGGGGGTCATCTGCGAGGCTCTGAACTTGGCCTGGCTGGGCGAAAGAGAGGCCGATGAAGACGGCGACAGTGAAGAGGGAATTGAGGCTCACGATGTCGTCAAGCACCTTCTGGAAGTACTTCTTCTCGTCCACTAGCTCTTCATCTTTGCGTCCGCTGTTCTTGCTGGAGGCAAGCAAGAGAAGAAGGAATAATTGCAGAGAATGAGCTCAGAGAGAGAGAGAGAGAGAGAGAGAGAGAGAGAGAGAGAGAGAGAGAGAGAGTTTTACCCGTCTTCCATGAGTAAGAACTTGCTTGATGGTATCGGAGGATCCAGTGATACTGTTGGTGCTTATAAGGAATTGATGACGATTGAGAATGTTGACTTACTTGTTGACTTTGGTGAAGCAATTTCTTCTTCTTTTTTCTCTGATAAAGTTGCCCAAATTTGGCAAATTATGGAGAACTCAATATTCAGGCTAAGGCCCCAGATTTTACTAGGTTCAAGTCTCATTTACTCGGTGATGAAATGAAATTGACTATTTGCACCCTATAAATCATGTAAATTGATGAGACTTAACATATTTCTTAAACAACACATCTGTTCTTTCTTGTTTTTAAACATGCAACTTCTCATTATCAAGTTCGAATAAGTCCAATACAATTACTACATATGACCTTATTAGTAAAATTTTTTTCGACATCAGTTACTAGATATTCTTGAATATCACATGATAGTTTTCTACCGTTTATGGAAATCGATGTGCTCAAAAAATAATAAAAAAGAGAGAGAATAGAGTGTGGTCACACTGAATGATAACTACCCTGAAATATATATGACAAATCTACATTTCCTTTGACAAGAGCTATTTTGACTGCATGAGCATGTAATAACAACCATTTTTATTCATCATTTAGCTTCTCAAACCACTAATAATATAACAAACCAACCAAACGAGTACAAACAGTGACCAAGTAGTTGCCAAACTGAACACACACAAGACTGTATTCACATTCAGTCATCGCACAATCGAACACGCAAAAAAACATTTGGAAAAGGTAAAAATTGTGTAATCCTAATTACTAAGAGATGTTTAAATCCAATTTAACACTCTGTAAATCGAAACTAACACGTTTTGATTCTTGTTTATTAAAAAGCACTTTGTAATTACTTCATCCAAGGAAATGATGCATTCATATCCCTACTTGATCATCAAGTTAGGGGTTTTTCATAAGATGTGAAATGAAAACTATTAGCCTTACTCAAGATCTGTGTATGAGTGATTAATTCAAGTTGGGCTTGGACAAATTATGACAAGCAACATGGGTGGTATACCATGATTTCACAAGATTAATATATTAAATGATGTGATTGATGTTAAGTATGCATTAATAATTGGATAGTGTTCAACAACAAATAAAAGTCCATCACATACTTAACATTTCTTAGTTATGATATAAATTGAAGCGTGTATTTTGCATTATGTGAAATCAATGGACCTTACACATGTATAAGATTTGTTCGATTCGGTGCTCTAAAATGTGTTCGTCATACGCTTCAATTGCATGTGGCTAGGTCTCGTAAATTTGGTTGATTTTGACTTTTTTTCTTTTGCCATAATATGGTCCGTTGAATCATATGAAAATTAAATTTCCTGTATAAACCACATTTACATCAGGAAGAACATCGACAGTGAAGGATTTACATAGTTTTCTTTTTACTTGGTAATTACGTGATTTATTAAAAAAATTCATATATGCAGGGAGTAATTCTTCTTTCAGCCTAATTGCAAACTAGTACATCATTCCTCAAATTTTGCAATTAGCTGGAGCTACGAGAGAGGTCAAAGCTCATAATTTCAAACATAGGATTCACATAATTTTGACATACTTATTTACATGAATTGCTATATTAAGTAATTTAAGGAAGGCGTGGAGTCGGACATGGACATCATTTTTCTAAATTGCTCGTGGAGTCGCGTTTCAAGGAAGGTGAAGTGCGATCCCGTCTGATGGTTGATGCACATGGGCTATGAAGAGCTTGTCTCCTATATAAATTCACGGACCAAGTAGGAATAGGCATGTTAATTTAGAAGACTTTCGAAGTCAATAAAGAAATTAATTGAAAAAGATTCAGATCGCTGTTCAGTGTTTACATTATAAACTAAACTAGTTTCATGAGTCTTCTTTAGACAAGGCTTCACAAAAGACTGTATCAAATATAACTTACTTGTTTCTGAATGGCATTTAATGCCCATGGGTAAATGGTAGCATGTTCCTCGCAGACTCAAATAGTGTAGTCTTTATTTCGCGAGTTCTAACGTGAATCAGATTATTATTTTTATCATGTGATAATATAATTCGTTAGATCAAATCTGTCCAATTACTTTTGCACAAATAAATTATTCATAGAGCGAAGTACCCGGCCTTTGTCCGTTTCTCGCTAGGCTAGCTCCAATGCACCTGTAAAGTGGGGGAAAGTTTTGTTGAATTTTCTTAGGAAAGTTTTGATGAATTTTCTTACGCATTAATTAATTGAAAAGGCTATAAAATAGTGGGCATTATTCTCAGTGAAGATACTTTCCTACTATATTTAACCTTATGTCTTTTACTAATCCATATATTCCACAAATAAGAAAGTCTAATGCCAACATAATAGTGTTTTGATGGGTTATAAGTATGAATATAACCCACATTTATTTATATTCAATTAGATTTATATGGTACTGATGTTTGTTACTTTAAACCACGAATAAAGACATAATTGAAGGAGAGCATAGCTCGTCACAAAAAGCGTCGGAAGCTTTTTTAGTGTTAGAGCAATATTGATGCCAAGTGAAGGTCCACAGTTTATATCAATCCGTACAAGCAAGAGCAACAACTCAGACAGCAAGTAAGGGAAAGAGAAGTGAAAAGCAAGGGCAGATACGTTTACTTAGGGTGCGTTTGGTTAGATTTTTAGGAAAAGATTTTAGAGAAATGCAAATGGCTTTAAGTTAAAGGGGTTTTTCAAAATGTAAATTGCATTTGGTAAATTGTAATCTAAAAGTCTATTATAAAATACATTTAAAAAAATATTTTTTGGTGATTTAAATTTATAAAAGGACCTTTATTATTTAAAAAAGAAAAAAATAGTTGGCCGGTGAAGGGCCAATTATTTTGACATTCAATGGAGAAATAAATTGAAAAAATTTCACATTGCTGTTCAATGCGCATATCATAAACTGTATTAGTTTTTTGAATTGACTTTTATGACAAAGCTTGAAAAAGCTACACCAAATATAATTTATTTGATTATGAATGGCATTAAATGCCCTTAAATTAACCGTATCGTATTCGATGCACAATCACATGATGCAATTTCTTTTGGATCGAACATGAATCTCATTATTATTTTTATATAATTTCATTAGATCAAACCTATCAAACTACTTTTCCAGAATGAAATGGTTCCTCTAGCGGAATGCTCTTTTTTTTTTTTTTAATTTTTTTTTTTTTTTTAATAATTCTCGGCCATGCATGTGAGCTAACTAGAGCTAACTACCCGGCCTTCGTCTGTTTCTGGCTAGACTTAGCTCCAATGCGCCTGCACGTGCATGAATATTTTTCATGAGTTTTCTTATGCATTGATTTAAAGGCTATTACATAAATGATTTTTCTTATGCATTTTTCATGAATTTTTCATGAATTTTCTCAGTGGGCATGATGCTCAATGAAGATGCATTCCTATTATATTTCCCTCACGTCCTAATCGAATATATATAATCCGCAAATGGATGGCGCCGTTGAGAATGCAAATCCCCTTAAAGTTCGTGGCATTTACACGTGCTGATCCAATGCAGACCACACAAACCAATGTCTCGGTTGAATTACATATGCTGTTGATGAAGTGGTTAAAAGTTCAAAATTGAGTACCAATTCTGTCTCATAAACCTTTCACTTTGGTTAGCTTAAATTTAAATTTTCAATATTTTGCTAATTGAGTCTATTCAATCAATTTTGATTGGAAATTACTAATGTGGTTGTCAACCATCCTCGAAACAAGGTTCTTGTTGACGTGAACATTTTTTTTTAACTTCCAATAATTTTTTAATATTTTTAATATTTTGTTTTGTTTTTTTTTTTTTTTGGGACTGAGGATTGGCAAGGGTTGTCAGCAATTAGGCGAGAACTCATGGGCCCTCATTATAGCCGACGAGGGCATCGTAACCTTTGCTACTGGCTAGTGAGGGCCTAGGCAAGAGCCACGCGGCCTTCATTGGCCAAAGCGAGGGGCAAAGCCTTGTTCAAATATAATGAGGGTTGAGCATGGCCATGACACCCAAATCCAGTGAAGCTGTTGGGACCATTGCCAAAAGTTGGCGCCAATCGATAACCCTCGCTAGCCCTCAAGCCACCAAAAAGTAAAGTAAAGAAAAGAACAAAAAAAAATATTTAAAAATAATTAAAAAAATGGTCATGTTATATCATTTTATGTCATGTAAGATAGCTGATATCCATGTCAACAATTTCATATCTAAAACATGAAAATGATTAAAATTAAATTGGCACAATGGAAATGTTTAGGATTAAATTAGTACAAGTGCAATAAATTTTAATTTTTTTTGGTAATTTTTCTCAATATGTCCAAATGGCATATTATGATTAAGAGCACAACTTCAACAAAATTGCCATTCCAAAACTTAAACCTTCCAATTGCCAATACCAACACTACATAATGCCATTAATAGTTGTATCAAATGAGGTGTCCATGGGAATCACAAGGCCATGAATGAGGCGCTATGAGCCATTGCCGGCGAAGTAAGGGATGGCATCGCTACCTAGTTCATTTTAGTCCCCTCCAATGGAAAATGTGTGTGTGTGTTTTTTTTTTTTTTTCATTAGATCAAATGGGTCTCACATGTTGGGTACGTGTGAGATAGGCATACATGCATTATGGCATTCTTTTATGATTTTTGCTCATAAGACATGGAAAATTTTAGATTGTAGAAGAATAAAGAAAAATGGACAGAGCCATACTTGGTGGAAAATCACAGCTAGTACAACCACTTTGAATCTTTGATAAGAATCGCCATTTTTCTTCCTCTAGAAAGCCTAGCTAGAGAATTAGACTCATTGAGAATGTGCTTAGTATCATTTATAGACAGTGATTTTCACATGTCATATCATTAGTTGACGTTGTTTTAACCCGATCAATGCAAAGTCATTGTGCACTATATCATCTAATGTAATGACTTTCTCTATTTCGGCAATTGAAATAATAACGAACTATCTTCGTTTCCTCTGGATATCTTGAACGATAATCTAGACCATTTTATCAAAAAGTTGAGATTTGTCGAAACACGAAAGATAACACAACATGAGATAGATGATCTTATTTAAAGAAAATTAAAATATTCATTTTTCTTGGAGACATATTTGTATGTATCCTAGCATTTAGATCACATGAGTTCCATGGGAGACCCCGCCAACATCAAGAGAGCGAATGCACATAACATTTTTTGTCTTTTTGTGGAGGAAAGCTGGCATGGCATCTTTCTCCTGACCCCGAACAGAACAACAGGCAACAACAGGTATTGCGTGCGCTGGGGAGAGTTCGAAATGAAAGAGGAGTTACTCATATTGCCGACCTGCAGGCACGTCTTCCACGTGGACTGCATCCACCACTGGCTACACTCCAACTCCACTCTCCCCATCGTCGTCCACCCACAGCTAGAGCAGCCGTACAGCGTCAACAAGAACACGACAGCATACCCATCCAAGGTTCGAGCTCAAGCGGGATCGCTTGTTTTGGGGAATCACAACTCTCTCTCTCTCAATCTCTCTCATGGTATTGTAGTTTGTAGAGATGGAAAATTTGTAGACGATTTTGAAAAATCAGTCTCAAGTCTTAAGCTAGTCCTTGTGAGGGTAAATGTAAGACGTAAAGTGCGAGCAAGGAACGAGCAGAAGTAAAGCTCACATAGAAAAACTGGAGTAGTAAGAAAGATCAGTTGATGACAATCGAGTAAAATTTGATTCAACATATGTAGAGTTATACCTCGATATGGAAGAAATAATTCAGACAGAATCATAAATGTCCCACTAATCTTTCATGCAAGAGAAGCTGCAGTATAAAGGAGAGATGCAACGAATGCCGAGACCAACGTAACCTTGGTGGGTATCCTTCCCTTGTCGCTCCTTATAAACATGGCTTCGTAAATCGGCCAACCATTCACGACCCCGAAACCGGCCAACAGGATCTGCAGCACCAACCCTTCCGCGTCACAGCCGCCGCTCCTCCTTACAATAGCCACCATCAGACCCCGCACGAGGGACACCAAGTTGATGATCGCCGCCGCCGCCAGCACCATGAACATCGGTGACACGACCCCAAACTCGAAAACCCCTTGCTCGTACCTCCTGCTCTGCTCATCGTCCAGCACCTTGCTCGTGACACTGAACCCATGTGCGGCGACGCCTAGGGACTTGAGTGTGTACTCGATGGTGCCGGACGCATAGCTCGTCACACCGCGTATCAGGTACATCCGCTGGTCGTTCCACCACCGCCGGAGGGTTCCGTTATGGCCAGCTAAGACGAAGTTGGCCAGGTCTTGGGCATAGGCTCCGAGGAAGAGGAAAATGTATAGGAGGAACCATGGTTCCGAGACCTGCGACAATGTTAAGCGGTTCCATGAATAATCCTCGCCGGTACAAAATTATGAATTCAATGGAAATGCTAACTGTTAAAATTTTAATTAAGCTAAATTCAGTTCAATTAATTTCAGCTACTTCAGCAAAAGTCTACCATTGAATGCATTGTTGGGCATAGACCATCTCTACAAGGGAAAATTGTCCAAAAAGTCCTAAACTCATTACATTTTTGCCAATTCAATCCTAAATTTTTCAATTTTATCAATGCAATCCTAAACATTTTTTCTTCTTGTTAATTGAGTCAATCAAGTTAATTTTAGTTAGAAATTATTGACATGAAGGCCGGCCATGTCACGTAGGATTGTCGACACTGACATGAATAATTTTTAATAATGTTTAAATATTTTTTGATTTTTTTATTATCTTTTTGATTTTTATTTTGATTTTGATTTTTCTTCTTCTTCCTTTGGCTGATGGTCAGCCTCCAGCAATAGGCCATGGCTGACCACCAACCATGCCAACTGGCTTCGCTTGCCACAAGTGAGGCGTGGTCGGGCGAGGGTGAGCCTCGACGAGGGGAGCCCTTGCCTCGTCAAAGCTCGATGAGGGTTGGCCTTGCCTCGCCTCGCCTAGCCTAGCCTAGGCGAGGGCGACCCTCACCCAAACTAGGCAATGCCGGCCGTCGCCTAGGCTAGAGTGGCCTCATTGGGCGTTGGCCGAGCAAAGAGGCGTAGGCCAAATCTAGCGAGTCCAGCTGCCCAGGCCAAGTCTTCCTCGCCCAGTGTCACCTTTGTTTGATTGACACTCAGCAAAGCCGCTCTAGCCTAGGTGACGGTCGGTGTCACCTGATCTGGGTGAGGTGAGGCCGACCTTCACCGGGCCTTGACGGGGTGAGGGCTCCCCTCGTTGGGGTTTGCCCTTGCTCGGCTGTGCCTTGCTTGTGGCAAGCAAGGCTAGTCGACTCAACAAGGTTAGTGGCTTGTGATGGCCTATGGCTAGAGGCTGGCTATCAGTGAAAGGAAGAAGAAGAAAAAAGAAAATGAAGAAAAAAAGGAAAAAAGGAAAAAAAAAAAGGGCAAAAAAAAAAAAAAAATTAAAAAAATTAAAATATTATGAAAAATTGTCCACATCAGCGTTAGCAATATTACGTGGCACCGTCGACATCCACGTCAACAACTTTCGATCAAAATTGGCTGCATGGACTCAATTTGCAAGAAGTGAAAATGTTTAGAACTGAGTTGACAGAATTGAATATTTTAGAATTGAATTGGCAATATATACAATAAGTTTAGGACTTTTTGGACAATTTTCCTATCTCTACACATGAATAGAAGTCATCAATAAATGGGCTTGGGCAGGACGCAACCCTTAAAATGAGCCTAATTTGTTGTCTAGATTTGTCCATTATAAAAACTTTACATGTAAAATTAATAGATCCTACTGGACTCTGTGACTAAATACCTTACCCAGCAAGCCGCCTAAAAGTGCCCTCCGAGGACATACAGCCCTACGGTATCGGACATATGTTTGCTTCTTGATGTATAAGTGCATACCTTGGGGAAGATGGAGAGTCCATTAATAAGAGCAATCTGAGGGAGGAAGGCATAGACGGTGATCGGGACGGACCACATGGGCCAGAATGCGTAGTGCGCGTAAGACAGGCCCATGAGGAGGCCCATGGACCGGACGCCGTACGTGACCGGGCTGAACTTGGAAAAACCCACCTCGAGAAGCCCGATGGCCCATCTCTTGTTCTGGTTGAGGACATCGATGAGGCAAATCGGCGCGTCCCCAAGAAACGCCGCCCTCTTGGGGTGGCAAAATATCGACCTCCACCCCTCGCATTGAAGCTTGTAGCCCGTGTAGTAGTCCTCCACAAGTGATCCGTATCTAAACCCCACCTGAATAATCACATTCAATTTTCAAAACTTGGAGATATGAAAGTAATTAACCACGGAAGATGCTCTAAAAGGAGAAAGGGAAGAAAGAAAAAAAGTTTGCTAGGACATGAATAATATAGCCTTTCCTTGTGGCCCCAGTTTGTATTGTGCTCATACTTGCATCCTGCCACCTTTTGTGCCAATACCGACGTCCTTTCTGTCCTAATCGAACCCTTCGGACAGTGCTCGGGACTCAATTCCGGGATCTCTAGCGGCACGATAGCCGAAGGAGCGCCAAACAAGCTCCGCCGCCGGAAAAAGCACCCGCTTCCAACGTAACTTGGGCCGTTCTTCATTCCGGGCGGGTTGATATGGTATGGGTACTTGAAATCGCCACAGTATATGTCGCCTTCATTGATCCCTTGGAAGCGTTGAGGGAATTGAACGTACCCAAGTTGTGACTGGTTCGTCAAGGGGTCGGCTAAGTAACATAATGCTCGACGAGGTGCTTCGGGATCATTCGAGCACATGTCACAGTCCAAAGTCAGAATTATGGCCGCATTGGTCATGACAGCCGACACACGGAGCTTTAATTCAAAGAATAATTAGAAAGATTAGCCCCATAGTGATACAAAAAAGGAATTCGATGGTTTCTTTCAATTTCAAGAAGAAAATTTACCAAGGGATATGCTGAAAATTTGGTCGATTTTAATAAAGTCTCATTTTTGCATTAGAATTTGTTTATCTTTTTACTTTTAAAAATGCCAAATGTAACTGAACTTAGATGCATACAAGCTTTCTAATAGTTTCTAGAAGAGCAGAAATTTCCATCAAGGCAGAATAAATTAGAAAAGAATTGGAGGTCTCACTTCATACGACGCCTATTAACGAGAAATTACCAAAGAAATCCTTAACATATTTCAATTATTCTAATTCGGTTTTAAACCTTTTTTTTTGTCAATTCAATTCTAATTTTTTTGCATTTGTGTTAGTTTAGTCCATCCATTCACTTTTAGTCGGCCGACGCTGACATGAACAATTTTTTAAATATTTTATTTCTTTTTTCTTTTTCTTTTTTTCACTTTCTCTTTCTCTTTCTTTTTTTTCCTTCACTTCATCCTTTGGCAATCGGCCAAAGGTAGGATGGTGGGGCCTTGCCTTGCCAATAGCTGGTGCGCGAGAGCCTCGCCAGCTAGAGGAAGAAGGAGAAAAATAAATAAAATAAAAAGAAGGAAAAAGAAAAGAAAAGAAAAAAATTACTGAAAATTGGTCATGTTAGTGTCAAGCAGTGTCCACATTAGCACTTGTTGATTAAAATTGGCTAGATAAACTGAATTAGTACAAATGCAAAAGATTTAAAACTAAATTTACCAAAAAAAGTTAATAACTGAATTAATACTATTGCAACAGGTTTATAACATTTTTTTGGTAATTTTCCCACCTATTGATTAACCAACAGGGTCCTATATACATGTAATATATGTATATTTGGATTGATTATGATTTCATGGGGGAGTCATAAAAATGAAAAAGTTAGAACAAAAATTGCAATAATGAGCACATAAATGGAAGACTAGAATTACCAGGGCATTGAGGGCCCCGGCCTTAAAATGGTGGGGCATGTTCTTGCTCTTCTCTCTTGAGAGGTAGACGAGATTGGGCATCACATTTCCTGCGTTGTCTCTATCCCTGCTGGTGTCTAGCAAAACCTGCTCATGGATAACATCCATTATTAATAACAAACATAAGCCCCATGTGGATTAGCATGTTCAAAACCTAAAGTTATGTTGTTGGACCATTTTTTTTTAAATCATAAATGTTTAGATGTCAATTTAGTCTAATTTGTTAATGTAGTCATTTTGGTTAATTTTGATAAAAAAATTGCTACGTGGACAATTTTGCAAATTTTTTAAAAATTTATTTATTTTTCTTGTTTTTGTTTTTCATTTGCAAATGGCATCCACACAATTGGTATAAGACCCCCCTTTGTAATTATTTGCAAATAGTCATTTATTTAGACTATGGATAACATGGCGAGTAGAAACAATCATGATAAACTACTGTATAAGCCTTTTTTTTTTCTTCGGGTCCCATAGATATTCAAAACTTGATTGGCTCAATCCGGTATTATGAAATTCTTATACTTCTAGATATATGGTGTAAGAAAGCTCCCCACCCCCCAGAAAAAAAGGAAAAAGAAAAAAAAGAACACATAAATAGATCAGGAGTATCATAGCTTTAATGTTGCTCTTTAAGTATAAAAAGCTCTTTAAGTATATAAAGATGATCTAGGGTTTGTGAGTTGAATACCTCAACGACTGCAGCATGATTTTGACGGGTGAACTCATCCTTCCACTTGCCGAGAGCTTGACGCTCGCGATCTCCGATGATGTACTCTTCCCCAACTTTACCTCTCTCCACCGCATGCTCGACCCGCACCTTCATGCTCTCATACATCATCTACAACATTGTGTAGCCACGATTCGGCTTTACTAACTATGGCATAATTTACGTTACATAAAATTAGTTAACTACTTGCTACTGCAACGCCTAATTGTCACAAGAAAAGTGCTAAAAGAAATATTCATAGTGTACTTTTTCTTTGGGGGGAACTCATTTGTCCTTCCTAGAAATAATTGAGGTGATCCAACAAAGTCAAAAGGACAATATCTTGTAATGAAGTCGAAGATGACTTGGTGTATGACTCGAAACAGACAAAACTGTCCATTTTCAAGGGCATAAATGTAATATTTGGATCTCGAAATGATTGAGATTCAAGGCCCCTACTATCTTGTGAGGTTGCTAGCGACAAATTTCTGGCGGCCTGGAATATTTTGGTTATGATAGTGAATATTAGTCAAGCTTTCAATTACTCAAAGAAACGTGGTTAGAAGAATCACGTTCAATAATTAATCAGGCTTTGGACCATGTGCAGAATGGACACGTGTTCGTATTTTTGTCCTCTAAGATTGTTTGTGAGTGACTTAGTCTTGAAAGCGACACGGTAATGGGCCGCTGTCGATCTTGACACATTGAGAGTTGCAAGGAAAATACAATCTTTAAGCTAGCAATACAGAAATTACGCTTAGAGCCATGGATTTGGTGAGAGGGCAAGGGTAATGAGGTTAGCAATGGTCGAGGGTGGGAGGGTCAAAGGCAACGAAGGTGGCGGCGACATTGAGTTCGTGGATTAGTTTCTTATAAATTAATTTCAAGTAAATCTATAAGTGTATTCTTTATTTGCCTAGCTAAAAAGATACATTTGAGTAAAGAAAAAACACAAAATATAAATCACAAGGCACATGCTGAATGCCATTGTTAATCATCAAAAAAAGAGGAAAAATGCTGTAGAAAGTGATGTAGATCATTAACGTGTAGCCCTACCACGTAGACCGTCAGATCATCGGTGGGGCAAAGTTAATTCCCAAAGGATCTAGAGTCGGGATTGTAATATGCGGGCAATGTTAGAAAATTGGCAGTAGACCGATATGTTATCCTTGGAAAATCCAAAATGCAAACTGAGTTCAATCTCATCAACTCACGGAGTAGAATCAAATTCCACTTAAAAGTTAAATTAATTAAATCATGGGCTAATAAAATATAGTGGTTGGCACTCGCCCATCAAATTCCAACGGCATAGCTAGAGTATCTGTACACGTCTCTATGTGAAATTCACATGATTTGATCAGTCCCTAAATTATACATAACCTATGATGGTCAGCCAATTCCTTAACCATGTCGTGCACAACGACAAGGCTAAGGTTTCTATGGAGCCTAGAGTACCAAGGTCACCTCCACTTTCGAGTCAATTGGGTCATGTTGATGAGTACTTAAAATACACATTCAGCTTACTTTAAATAAAATCAATATAATATTTGAAGTGCCAATAAATGATTGCTACATATCTGCCGAGGAAAAAATCATGTTTCAAAATTTGTAAAATTTTCTTAACTAAATTGTTGAATAAAAATCTATTTCTTTATAAATTAGATAAGTTCATCTTCTCGATTAATCAAACATGACATGTTATATACATGTACACAAGGATTAATAATGAAAAGAAGATGTGGCCATAGAATTAATTCAGATGTCTTGGTAATCTTGTCAACATAGTACTGAAAGATTGAATTAATTTGTCAAATTTCAGCTGGCGCTTGGTCAAGTTCTCAAGGGAAAATAGCATCCTTTTACCCAGAAAAGAAACAAAAAACAAAACTGAAAATCACATCCTTCAGCCAGACAAGAAACAAAAAAACAAAACTGAAAATCAGCATCCGACGCGTACATGATGCTCAGGGAGCAAATTGGAAAAAATTTAGAGGAAGAAACTTTATAGAAACAAAGATCATCGTACCTTAATCTTATTGATTTCAGTGCCGCCACAATGATTGGACGCAAAGTAAGCCTCCGGGTTGCGCTCCATCAGATTCCTCTCCCTGCAAAATGGCAGCCAGTGGCCGGCGAACCTCGCCGCCTCCATGAACGCGAACAGCGTCAGCTCCGACCCGCCGTCGTCCGAGACATACACCGATAACTTCTCCGTTGGGTACTCATACGCCATCACCGACAGTGCTGTGTTCACTACTCCTATCGGGGGCTCCTTGTATGGGTCCGCTGTGCATATGAACACGTCCAACGCTGGGAAGCTGCCGGTCCCTCCACCACCTTCTCGAGGTTCTCTGGGAACTCCTCGTTGCGGATCGGGTATAGTAGGAAGGACTGGGCGGTGATCCACATGAAGGCAAGGACTGCATCGGCGGGCAATAAGAGGAGGGCAGCGATGGCGTTGGCCGCAGTCGAGGGGTGGAGGAGAGCTTTCACATGGTGATAGAATAGGGCCGGGATGGCACAAGCGTAAGTAAGGGCGAACGCACGGTTTAGGACGGCGCGTCGTAGGAGCTTGCTGGAGTTGAGAGGAGGGTGGTTGGTGGTGGCTGAGGCCATGCTTCTTCTTGGAGTCGCCATCCTTTCTAAGGAAAAAGCAATAAGTTTGGGTGCTATCAAACTGGAGAGACGTCGATAATGACAATGACATGGTCGATACATATAATATCTTTGTTCTAGAACAATAGTGAATTACTAAAGATTGCCTTAGGTAAGAAAAAATGGCAATTTTTACCTGCTAAATGAACCATGAAACATGATTAACATTTGAATAGTGTTGTATACTTAATGTCAGGTATATTAAACCTTTAGAGCATTTTTGTTGTCTATGCAAAAAAATCCCCCAATAAAAAATCATGGCACACCAACAATAGATTGGCCATAGCAAGGGATCTTAGGCCCTCGCTATGGCCGGTGAGGGCATCACAGCCTTTGCCACTGGTTGGTGAGGGTCTAGGCAAGGTCTACAATGCCCCCTTGTCAGCCAAAGCAAGGGAGCATAATCCTATCCACATCTGGCGAGGGTCATGTGAGGTTGTGACATTAAATCTGGTGAGGCTATTGCAACCTTCGCCAAAAGTCAGCATGAGTTAGCTAGTGACCCTTGTCGGCCCTCAAGCTATAAAAGAAAAAATAAAGAAAAGAAAAGGAAAGTATAAAAAATATTAAAAAAATTATAAAAAAATGTTAATGTTAACATCAGTTATGTTATATAGGATGCATAATCTTCACGTCAGTAATTTTAGACATAAATTAGCCGATTCTGACTCAATTGATAAAATGTGAAAATATTTATGACTAAAGTGGTATAATTAAAAAAAGTAAGATCGAATTGGCATAAATGTAATAAATTTATTTATTTTTATTTTATTTTTATTTTTATAATTTTTCCTTGGTATCTCCAAAGGGCATATTATGGTTTAGAGCACAACTTAATTGCCATTCCAAAACTTAGACCATCATTTTGCCTTTACCAACACCGCATAATGCCATTGATAGTCGTATCAAATGAGGCGAAGGGGTGGCAATGCTGCGCCCTTAGCTTCAGTCCCCTCCAGGCTCCAGCAGAGGAGGTGCGTTTTTACTTTAACCTTTTTTTTTTTTCCAGTTAAATCAAGTGGATCTCATGTGTCTGGTATCTGTGATTGATGATTTTTGCTCATAAAATTGTTGGATAACTTTAGACCGTAGAACAATCAAAAAGGGGACGGAGCCATATTTGGTGGAAAATCACAGCTGGTACAACCACTTTGAATCTTTGATAAGAGCTGCTCTTTTTTCTCCCTCTAGAAAACCTTATCAGAGACTCATCGTGAAAGGGCTCACGATCATCGATAAAGGCATCAATGCCCAGTTACTCTTGCTCCGTCTTATAAATCTTTTCGGGTTTCGCAGTTTTTACATGCCACATCTTTTATTGACGTTGTTTTAACATGACCAATTGCAAACACCATCCAAAAATTTTGCAATCCCTCAACATAGAGAGTTATTATTATTCACTACGTATTACATCATCTAATGTAATGGCTTTCTCCATTTTAGTAATTGAAACTAATAACGAATTTATCTTCATTTCATCTATTTGACTCAATAAATGATCTTGACGATTTTATTAAAAGTTAAGATCTGTCGAGACATGAAATAGAGCACTACATGAGATAGATGATTTAATTAAAAAGAAAAATTGAAATACCCATTTTTTTAGCAATATTTTTTAGTGCATCATAATATTTAGATCATGTGGATTTCACGTGAGATCCGCTGGTATTAAGAGATTAAATGCACCGGACATCTTTTTGTCTTTTTTCTCGTGGAAAGCTGGCATACCATCTCTCTCTAACTCAGAATAGAACAACAGGCGTTGCGGGTGCTTGGGAGAGTTCGAGATGAAAGAGAAGTTGCTCCTATTGCCGCCCTGCAGGCATGTCCTCTACATGGACTGCATCCGCCACTGGCTCCACTCCAACTCCACTCGCCCTATCTGTCGCTGTACCGTCGTCCCCATCGTCGTCCACCCGCAGCTAGAGCAGCCGTAATAGCGTCAACAAGAGCACGACATCATACCCATCCAAGGTTCAAGCTCGAGCGGGAACGCTTGTTTTGGGGAATCACAACTCTCTCTCTCTCTCTCTCTCTCTCTCTCTCTCTCTCTCTCTCTCTCTCTCTCTCTCTCTCTCTCTCTCATGCTATTGTAGCGTGTAGAGATGGAAAATTTGTAGACGATGTTGAAAAATCAGTCTCAAGTCTTAAGCTAGTCCTTGTGAGAGGAAACGTAGGACGTAAAGTGCGAGCAAGGAACGAGCAGAAGTGAAGCTCACATAGACAAACTAATGTAGTAAGAAAGACCAATTGATGACAATCAGTAAAATTTGATTCAACATATAAAGAGTTATATCTCGATATGGAAAGTACCAGCCATGACATCTATGATGGATATACTTTGCCCAACAAGAAATAATTCAAACAGAATCATACATGTCCCACTGATTTTTCATGCAAGAGAAACTCCAGTATAAAGAACAGACAACGAATGCTGAGACCAACGTAACCTTGGTGGGCATCCTACCCTTGTCGCTCCTCATAAACATGGCTTCGTAAATCGGCCAACTATTCACGACCCCGAAACCGGCCAACAGGATCTGCAGCACCAACCCTTCTGCGTCACCGCCACCGCTCCTCCTCACGATGGCCACCATCAGACCCTGCACCAGGGACACCAGATTGATGATTGCTGCCGTGGCCAACACCATGAACATCGGCGACACGGCCCCGAACTCGAATACCCCTTTGTCATACTTCTTGCTCTGCTCGTCGTCGAGGACCTTGCTCGTGACGTTGAACCCGTGTGCGGTGATGCCTAGGGACTTGAGCGTGTACTCGATGGTGCCGAACGCATAGCACGTCACGCCACGTATCAGGCACATCCGCTGGTCATTCCACCACCGCCGGAGGGTGTTGTTGTGGCCGGCTAGGATGAAGTCGGCCAAGTCTTGGGCGTAGGCTCCAAGGAAGAGGAGAATGTATAGGAGGAAGCATGGTTCCGAGACCTGCGACAATGTTAATCGGTTCCGTTGATAGTCCTCGCCGGGACAAAATTATGAATTCAATGGAAATGCTAACGGTCAAAATTTTAATTAAGCTGAATTTAGTTTAATTAATTTAAACTATTTCAGAAAGTCTTGCCATTGAAACGCATGGTTGGGCACTGACCATCTCTATGCATGAATAGAAGTCGTCAATGGATGGGCCCAGGCCTAACCCGACCTTAAAACAAGCTTGGTGTATAATTAACAAATCGAATTGGACTCTATAACGAAATAACGTTGCCTAATATCCTTTGGGCACTTGCAGCCCTGTAGTATGGGACTCGACTTGAATTTTTGAATTTTTAATATTCTCTGTAATTTTTTTCTGTTTTGCTTCTTGAAACCCAAGATCGAGTATTGCACCCAGGCATGATGTATGAGTACATACCTTGGGGAAGATGGAGAGTCCGTTGAGAAGAGCAATCTGAGGGAGAAAGGCATAGACGGTGATGGGGACGGACCACATGGGCCAGAGCGAGTACTGCGCGTAGGAGAGGCCCATGAGGAGGCCCATGGACTGGATGCCGTACGTGATCAGGCCAAACTTGGAAAAGGCCACCTCGAGAAGCCCGATGGCCCACCTCTTGTTCTGGTTGAGCACATCGATGAGGCAAATCGGCGCGTTCCCGAGAAACGCTGCCCTCTCGGGATGGCAAAAGACCGATCGCCACCCCTCGCATTGAAGCTTTAGGCCTGTGTAGTAGTCCTCCACAAGTGATCCGTATCTGAAGCCCACCTAAATAATCACATCCAATTTTCAAAACACGGAGAGTAATTAACAACGAAAGATGCTCTAAAAAGAGAGAGAGAGAGAGAGAGAGAGAGAGAGAGAAAACCTCGTGAGGACATGAATGAATTAGCCTTACCTTGTGGCCCCAGTTTGTATTGTGCTCGTACTTGCATGCGGCCACCGTTTGTGCCAATGCCAACGTCCTTTCCGACTGAATCAAACCCTTCGGACAATGATTGGGACTCAATTGCGGGATCTTCGATGGCACCATAGCTGAAGGAGCACCGAACAAGCTCCGCCGCCGGAAAAAGCACCCAGTCCCATAGTAATTCGGGCCGTTCTTCATTCCGGTTGGGTTGATTTGGAACAAGCGCTTGAAATCGCCACAGTATATGTCGCCTTCATTGATCCCTTGGAAGCGTTGAGGGAACTGAACATACCCAAGTTGGGATTGGTTTGTCGAGGGGTCGGCCAGGTAACATAGTGCTCGGCGAGGCGTTTTGGGATCATTGGAGCACATATCACAGTCCAGAGTTAGGATTATGGGTGCATTGGTCATGATGGCCGACACGCGGAGCTTTCATTCAAAGAATTTTAGAAAAATTAGCCCAATAGTTATACAAAGAAAGAATCCAATGGTATCTTTTAGTTTCAAGAAGAAATTTTACCTAGAAATACATTGAAAAATTCTGAAGACGGCAAATTGCTAATGAAGTCTCATTCAGGTGCTATAGAACTTGTTTAGTTTTTACTTTTGAAAAAATGCTAAATCATTTAACTGAACTCAAATATATACAAGATTTCCATTAGTCTCTAAGAGCGCGTTTGGTGATCATTTTATTTCTAAGCATTTGAATGTGTTTGGTAACTATCTAAAATTTCTATCTTCAACATTTCTAATCCAAATCATTTTCTTTTTAATTTTTTAAATAATTTCATTTCTTTTTTTCTTTTTTTTTCCTTCCTTTTCTTTCTATTCTTCTTCAAGTTTTGGTTGGTTGCAGGCCTTGAGATGATTAGTGACTAGCTAGATGATGGTAGGTGACCTCGCCGGAACGTCACGCCCTAGTAAGGCCGCGCCTTAGCTAGGCAAAGAGCCTCGCTCAAATCTAGCGAGGTTGAGCTTGCCCTGTTGTTGACGGGGCTCGACCTTGCCAGATTTAAGCAAGGTCAAGCCTCGCCTAGCCACTGACAAGGCTTGGCCTTGCCAGATTTGGCAAGGTCGAGCCTTGTCAATGGCTGGGTGATCCTTTTGGCAAGCTCGCCAAACTTCACCTTAGCCTAGTGAGCCTTCAGCAAGCTCGCTATACCTCCCCCAACTAGTGGACGGCGGTAGCAGCGGTAGAAGAAGAATAAGAGAAGGAAGAGAACAAGAAGAAAAGAAGAAGAGAAAAGAGAAAAACAAAATTTGTGTTGGCTTGATTTTGAAATTGTTCCCGAGAATAAATAAGCAATTTTTCTTACTCATTGATTCTGTTTCAAATCTATTTTGTTCCCAGGAACAAAAAATTTACTAAATGAATTTTTGTTTCAAATCTATTCCCGAAACAAAAGAATAAAATTAGTTACTATTTGGTAAGTTGCCAAATGCGCCGTAAACTTAGCCAAAATTTCCATCAAGAGGGAACAAAATATAAAAGAATTGAAACCTACTGATGATTAACAAGGTCTTGTTGTATTTATGGTGGGTTAATGGATCAACAAAAGTGAACAAAATAAGATATATATTTCCGTTCATGTATCTCATTAATTTGTGTGTCTCTTGAGTTCATATATCTCTTGGATTTATGCATCTACTTCATTCTTCGTTCATGTATTTCATCGATTCTCCTATCTATTTATTTTATGTATCTCCTAGATTCTTGTATCTATTTATTTCACAGTTAAATAGATTTGAAACACTTCATTCCAAGTAGAACTAGAAAAACATCTCCTATCTTCAAGTTTCTCTAAGTTTGCCAGTTTTAAGAAGTGTTTGATAGGGTCCTATTTGTATAATACTAATATCGATAGGTTCGAGATGTATCTTGGGAGGTGAAATTCGTGAATTTGCTTAGCACTATTGGTAGGAACTAATTGTCTTGAGGAAATTCCGTTAGCCGCACCTCACTTTCAATTCTTATTTATTTTGTTATCACTTTCTTGAATTAATTTTCTAGCTACAACAAATAGTATTACGTATTCTTCTCCCAATAAGTTTTCTTCTCCTCCTCCTCTATATTTTCCAATAATCTTAAGGCAATTAGCATTCTAACTATTTGTTGGGTTTACTGGAAAATCAAGATGAACGATAACAATGATGTTCGAAATGTTCCTAAAGACGTTCCTATGGTTGTTTTGACTGATGAGGTTCAAACTTTGTGGCCTGGTTTTGTGATAGCAAATGTTGCGAGCCTTCGGGATAAACCATCTATAGGGTATGGGTACAAGTTGCTTCACTAATATACTGGGGACTGCTTTTCAAAATAATAGAAGCTAAATGATGTATGGTTCAATTTTTGGATGGATGGTTCAACATTTTTGCCTAGTTTGATGGTGACATCTCTAGTAATATCAAATGAGAAACCAGAGAAATTCACCTGTGTGGGCTTTAAGCAATGGCAGAAGAAGATGTTTCTCTATTTGACCACACCGAGTCTAGTTAAGTTTTTATTGGAGGTGTGCTCGATGATTAGTCTTGATAAGCAAGATGTCATGACCCTTGGGGTGTTGAAGGCTTGAAAGCACGGGGACTTACTATGCTGCAACTATATCCTTTACTATTTGGTGAATTCCTTATATAATGTTTATTGCAACATTGAAAGTGCCAAACGGTTATGGGAGTCCTTAGAAATAAACTACAAAACTAAGGATGTGAACACCAAGAAATTCATGATTGCCAAATTCGTAGAATTTAAAGTGATGAATTCTAAATCTGTCATGAATCAGGTTTAGGAATTGCAAATAATTCTAAATGATATCTTCGTTGAGAGAATGATACTTAGTGAATCATTTCAAGTGGCAGCTATTATTGACAAGCTGCCTTCGAACTGGTTAGACTTCATAAATTATTTGAAGCACAAATAAATAAATAAAACGAGAGATGAGCCTTGAAGATCTCATTCTACCTCTTAGAATTGAGGAGGACGATAAGATGATTGCAAACCCTCCTATGAAACCGAAGGCCAACACCGTGGAACTTTCCAATTTTAATCAAGAAAGAAAGAGGAAGAAGTCCTTTCAAGGAAAAGACAAGCAAAAGAAACAATCTCAAAAATTCTAAGTGACATGTTTTGTCTACAATAAACTTGGCCACCGGGCTAAGGATTACAAGAAACGTCCAAACAAAGTCAAGAGCAATGGTGCAGTCAAATAGCTAAATTTGATAGAAAGCAAAAAGATGTTGAGAGACTTATTATTATGGTGATATCATAAGTATCCTCAGTATCAAACCATACCAATTGTTGGCTAGGAACAGGTGCCACAAATCACATTTGTGTGGAAAAACACCTATTCTCATTTTACGAGAAGATTGAAGAAGAAAAAAAAATCTTTATTTGGCTAACGATACAACATCAAATATTATCGGGAAATAAAAAGTGATTCTAAAGTTCACCTCTGCTAAGAAAATTGCACTGCTAAATGTGCTACATGTACCAGAGATCTAAAGAAATCTCATTTCTGGCCCCATACTTATCAAGAAGGGTTGTATTATCTAATGGGGGCATGTATGCGGGGAAATGACATTTATACAATGACCAGAACAAAGCCAATGTGGCTGTCATTGATGTAAACTCAAAATTCTTGTACCCAAAAGTTAGCAATAAAGAGAAGCCTTTAGTTTACATTGTTGTGTTTCCTTATTTATGGCATGATAGATTAAGACACGTGAATAATGGCACAATGAAGAAGATAGCAAACTTGGGGCTAATTCCAAAGTTTGATTTAGATGTTCATTACAAGTGTGAGACTTGTGTTGATGCTAAGTTCGCTAAAAAAATCTTTCAAATATGTTGAAAGAACAAGTGAACTTTTACAATTAATTTATATTGATTTATGTGATTTAAAGTTTGTAGAAAAGTAAAGATGGAAAGAAGTACTTCATCAGTTTTATAGATGATTGTACACGATCTTGCTATGTTTGTCTGTTAACTAGTAAAGATGAGGCTATGATCATATTTATCAAGTATAAAAATGAGGTCAAGAACCAACTTGATAGATGAATCAAAGTGTTTAGGTCTGATAGAGGAGAATAATATAGTTCTTCCAACTTAAATAAATTGTGTGCTAGTTGGGGAATAATTCTCCAAATAACCGCACCTCACATTCCATAGCAAAATGACGTTGTTGAATGGAAGAACAAAATTTTAAAGGAGATGGCTACCGCCATGCTCTTGAGTTTGGGTTTACTTCAAAACTTGTGGGGGGAGGCAAAGCAATAGAAGATTGCCAACCTACAATTTTTTGAAAGTGTGGGGGTGCCTAACTAAAGTGTCTCCCATCTTTATGAGCAACAATGCTTCCTAGAGCGTTTAAGGGTACACTACGTGTTTAATGATTCATATAGTTAGGAATACAATATCCTAGTGAGGTATGGTAGGATATCTTAGATAGGAATGCACCTATATGCATACAATTGGTTGACTCTATGAAGAATCTTTAAAAGCTAAATTTTCCAAAGTGCTCATAAATCTTGAGAGGTTTTAGAGTTGAAAGAATAAACACAATCGAGAACCAATCTTGATTTGGAGATACTTTGTGTGAGATCTATTATCTGGGCTTACACCAACAACCGGCAATTCAAGGTGTAGTCCATTGTCTGGTGAAGCATGTCCGATAGGCTTTCACAAAAGGTTCAAAGCAAAAACTGTGACATCCTGAAATTCGACCCCGCTTCGACAAAGTGAAATGGGCATTTCGTCAACGTGTTTACGGTCCATTTTCTCTGAGCTGATCACTCACGAGTTAACTAACCTATTGAGTGAAGCCGTTAAGGGATGTATCTGCAGTAAAATCCCTAAAAGCTACTCAATTTGTTGGATTGGACTAAAATCACGTTTGATCGATTTTTAACCACGAAATCAACTCGATTTCTAATCGAATTTTAAGTGCGTCATAATTCTTATTTTTAGGATCCTTGTCTCATTCGTCAATTTATTGACGGGTCCGAAATTTCAATAAAGAAATTATCGGAAGAAAATGAAAGCCCAAAAGAAAAAAGAAAAGGAAAATTGAAATAAGGAATTATGCATTTCCTTTTCTTTTTCCTCTCTCTCTCCCTCTCTTTTCTTTTCTTTCTTTTCTCTCTTTTCTTTCTCTCTCTTCTCCCCTCCCCCTCGTGCGAATTGCCCCCACCGCCTATTCTCTCTCTCCCTTTCCTTTTTGACCGGTCAACCCTTATCCCTTCTCTCTCTCTCTCTCTCTTTCTTTTTCTTCTTCTTCCTCCGCACGCTCGACCGAACCAGCTTCTTTCTTCTCCTTCTTTTCTTCGCGTGCGAACCAGGAGCTCGGAGCAAAAGCAGCGCAGCTCGTCCCGCCGCCGCACCGCCGCCCGCGCCGCGCCCGCGCACCCGTCGCCGTCCCGCCGTCCGCGCACGCCCAGGCCGCGCGACCCAGCTGCTGTTCGCTCCTGTTCCAGCTTCGACCAGCCACCGTCCGGCCACCTCCGGCCACCGCCTAGCCCCGCCGGACCTCCCCCGCAACCCCCTCGCCCTCCGCCGGCTTCCCCTCGCCGCCCTAGCCGCCGGAGCAGCCCAGATCGGCTCCGTCCAGCAGACCCACAGAGTGGGTTTCAGCATCTTCGGGCCTGCTTTTGGGCCGTTTCCCGGCCCCGAACCCGAGCCGTGCTTTGGGAACAATCGTTCCTCGCGTCGCCGCCGTCGGATTGATCCGATTTGCGTGCGATTTGGTGAGTAATCTCACTAATCTTGGATTAGTTGGCTAATTATGCTTAAGGTTGGTTTAGATTTAATTAATTATGTTTAGGTTGTTAGATTAGAATAAATTAGCAATTATTAGTCAATTGTGATGTGATTTAGATAAATTGATTGTGCAATTAGCAAGTAGACGTGGTCTACTAATTATTGGAAGTGCCTCGGGAATTTTCCCGACCCTTAGTGGGCTCCAATTAGGCTTTTCGGGCCTAAGTGGATTTTTTTTAGTATTTAATTATTAATTTTCGGAATTAAATTAAATAATTATTTATTTTCCGAAAATTCAACTGAGATGGCCTGGAACCGGAAAATTATGCTGATGACCGTGGTGAAGTCCGTTTATGTAATCGGGCTTTATGTTGAGCTAAATTGAATTTTAATATTAATTATTTAATTTTCGAAATTAATTAATAAGTTATTTTTCGGAAATTAAGATTTTGATGGCCGACGACCGAAATCTCGTGCGATCGTCGTGGCGCAGTCCGTTTATTTATTTGAGCTCTACGTTGTATGGAATTGAGTAAATTGTGATATTTTGGGATTTACCCTAAATTGATTGGAATCGATTGAGATTGAATTATCGATTGGTGAATGGCCAAGTATGTTCATTCAGCATTTATAATGCTTTGTTGAGTTAATTTAATTATTTGATTGAGTATTGATTGGTGAATGGCCAAGTATGTTTATTCAAGCATTTATAATGTTTTGTTGAGTTGATTTATTTATTTGATTGAGAAATCGTTGGGCATTGGTTGTCGATATTGAAAGTGAACTGGGTAACCACCTGCAAAGAGGACACGTGGCTCGGTGAATTGGAATGTCACCTGGAAAATGCACGTGAGTTCGGTGGTTGAATATGTCACCTTGGCGAAAAGGTCGCCCGAGAGAATGCACGTGGCTCGGAGACTCGGTATGTCGTCTGGAGAATGCACGTGGCTGGTGACAGGATTTAGCATCTAAAAGGACACGTGGTCTCGGCGAATTGATGCATCGCTTTGGTGAGATGCACCTTAGAGAATGCACGTGGGTCCGCATTCGGAATGGCATCTAAAAGGGCACGTGGTCTCGGCGAATTGATGCATCGCTTTGGTGAGATGCACCTAAGAGAATGCACGTGGGCCCGGGCATCTAAAAGGGCACGTGGTCTCGGTGACTTGATGCATCACTTTGGCGAAAAGGGTCGCCTGAGAGAATGCACGTGGGCCCAGGTTCGAGGCACGTGAACTCGGAGACTTGGAAGGTCGTCGGAGAATGCACGTGGCCTAGCTTTTAAATATCCCACGGTGGGGATTGATTTGTTTGGCATGTAATCGACTAGGTCGATGCTTTGATTTGATGTGAATTGATTGGTGAATGGGAATGACCGTGAGTGGTCTTGTTGGAATATAATCGACTAGGTCGATTTGATCGATGCTTCGATCGGTGATATGATTGCTTGGGTGCCTATTATGAATTGTACCGACTTGCGGGTGGGATTAGAGGCCAAGGTAAGTCCTCCGCCCGTGCGTGTTTAGGCAGCCTCGTAGTATAATAGTTTATCTAATCGGGCTTAGTGGGGTAGAACTCGCCGAGACGTAGTCTCATCCCGGTTTGGGGAAAACCATTTCGAGACCCCGCTGAAGAGGCGAGAAGGAGGAATCCGAGAAGGAAGACTCGGAGGCGAATCTTAAGGAAAAAGATTTTTGGAGGAAGAAGGCAATCCTGAGAGGGGCCTTGAGTACGGCCTAGTTTGTCTAAGTTTCTGTCTTCTTTGATATCTCCATTTTGATGTGAATAGAGTTTAGAATAAAAAGTTGTGAAGTGTTATGGTTTGTGTTTTGTATAAAAGTTTGGTTATAAATTTCAATATGAAAAATATGGCCCTGCTTTTCTATCCCATCGTTTTATTGTCTGGGGATTTTAATTGCTTCCGCATGTGCTTAATAAAAGAAAGGGTCGGCGATACATTATTATGGGATATCGCATTATAAAATCGACTAAGGTAGAAGGATGTGTGCGTGCCCGAGGACGGGGCGTGACATCCAGGTTTAAGTGGTATCGAGCGAGGTTTAAGATTGGAGTGATAAGGAGCGTTGACCATGGGATAGTTAGTAAGAAAGGCCTTTAAATTCATCTTCGGTGCATGTCCCGTGTTATTTGAATGCTAAATTTGTTTGTTGTGTGTGGATCGCTCATCTTCTAATCCGGTGTGGATTTGGAAGACGGGTTGCAAAAGGTAAGGCGAACCATGAGCGAGTAGGAGCCGAGAACTCCTAGTAAGAGGACAATGTCCTCGTGACTCGGGATGATGCGGCGACAAAGGCCGGCACTCCGAGGTGGTTGTGGCGAGTGTTGGCTCGCGGCTTGAGTGTAAGAGTACCACCGCAGTTGGTACTAGTGTAACGGCGTCGAATGATCCTAAGTTCTATAGGATCGTCCCGATGCTAGTGTTCCTTGGGAACCGGATGAGCCGCAAGCTCGGGATCAAGCCGCCGTTGTTGTTGTCGCTATCGCAACCGTTGTTGTCGCCTTGCATGCTGAGATTCAGAGTGGAGGTGTGATCCAGGAGCGAGTCATGGCATTCGAGTTGAGGTATAGATCCAGTTCAGGCAGAAATGGAAATCGGTCAGGGAAAAGACCGAGGTCGAGAGAAAAGCATTCTATTCCACTCACGAGGAAGAATGGAGTAGTCAAGTCAGCACCGAGTTAAATAGATCAGGTTGTTTCCGGACGTGATAATGGAGATCGGTCTTATGTTTTTCCTAGGACGCGAATTTGTTTGGAGTATATCCAACGGGGATATCTCGGGTCGTGGATTGGTCCTAGCGTAATGATGGGGCAACCAGAAGAGTGCATGCTTTCGCCTAACGTAAGATAGAAGATGCACCAGATAGGTGTTGGAATTGTAGAAGGAAGTAGGGATAAATCCAGTGTCCGAGTATGATTAGAACATGTCGTGATGATGACTAGCATGGTCATCAGGTGAAGGATTGTCAGTGGAAGTCCAAGGTAGCATAGACATCGCTACTGCGGCAGATCACCACTAGGATGGCGAAAGGAATGGGAGTAGAATTGATCTTGCACCGATTGGAGAAAGAATGTGTTGGAAGTGATTTTATCAGAGCAGCGTAGCAAAGTTTTGTGCTGAGTTGGTAGAACTTAAATTGTTGACGTAAAAGTGAAAGAGAATGAATTACTAGCAATAGTTGTGCTTGACTAGTTGCTGAAGTGTGAGTTTGATGCCACATGAATAGTGTGGGCTCATGGAGCATCTAGTGATAATGAGTCACGATCATGGAATAAGCCAGTTTAATCCATTAGCATGTGAAAGTGTCGAGGTTATTGAGAGTCGAAAAGAATATTCGATTTCATTAATCTCATTGGCTGAAGACAATCCGTTTGTTAGACGGAGGTTGCCAAGATTGATTTGACAGCTATAGTGGATGTGTCAGTTGAGAAATAGAATGAGAAGAAGGCTAGTGATACGTAAAATTTCTAAGATGGTTCGAAAGGAATTGCTTGGAGTTACCGCCGTAAAGAGAGGTTGAAATTGCAATTGAGATAACACCAGGATAGAGTGAGATAGCTAGTACGAGTACCTAGAGGGGGTGAATAGGTATACACAAAAATTTCTCGATGTTTGCACGATACTTAAACAATTAGAGACTTTGCTGTGATTGAAAATTCAATCGCAAGACCGAGTAAGGGAAAGAGAGAATTGAACACTCGTTTATAGTGGTTCGGCTTGATTCAAGCCTACGTCCACTCTTTCGCACCGACACCCGATTACTGATTCCACTATGATCAAAGAGTTGTTACGGTGTTGATCTTCCTTGATTTCTAGGTGTAGATGATCTACCACACTTGCTCAAGGCGTCACCAAGTATAAACACTCTCGTATACAATTTCGCTCGTCTCAACTAACAATCAAAGGATCTTCGAGACTGGAATTTTTCATCGATCACACACTTAAAACAACTAGAACGTCTTCCTTTTTATACTCCTTCATGCCATCATAGCCGTTGGCACTTACCAAAGGAATTCCTCCAATCTACCCGTTGGACGGAATCAATCAAGAAGATCATCCGAGCTATATAAGGAATCGATGATAGCCCATCAATCCTGTTCGCCCATACAATCGGGATCTCGGTTTCAAGAATAGAATAATCCAAGATTATTTCGTCGACCATCGGATCTTCAATCGTTCTTAGATAAGATATAAAGAATCCGAAATGATTATCCAACCAAAGAATCTATCCCAGAGGATAGGATCAAATCCTCAATCATAAACCTCGACTTTGGATTTCCTTCAACACCGGATTAAGAAAGAATCGGTGAGAATAACTTTGAGTCTTGAGTCTTGAGTCTTGAGTCTTGAGATAACGAGAGTCTTGAGACTATAAAATCTTGAGACTTTAACTATCGATATCCAGACTTAGGCGACAGAAATGTTTTGTCGGCTTCAAAATATTGGAAAGATTTCTCCAACAATCTCCCCTTTTGATGGTGACAAAACTTTCTTGAAGATTTGAACAACTTTGACCTGCAAAACATTTCTCAAGCAATATGGCTAACTCATAAAGATTAATAAACAACCGGACTCGCATCCACAAAGCAAATTGGTTAGTCTTTCATGAGTAATACCATGTAACAATACTTGATATAAATGCAACCAGGTCAAGCATCAAAATCCACAACCAATTCGAGTCTAACACTCAAGTTCAAGTTCTCAAGTCATACTCAAAAATAAACATAACCACAAAAGTCAAATAAATAATGTTTGTTCAAATTGGTTCTCCCCCTTTTTGTCATCATTAAAAAGAGGGTGAGAAAGGAGTCATGTCTCGCTTTGGGAATGCGCACGATCCGGAAATCCCCAATGGACTGGACTACTCCTTGAGCTTCTTGAATCTTCTCGCGGATGAGCTACCTCTTCTCTCTTGGCATTGGCTTGAAGTTGTAGAGAGGTCTTTGTATTTTCTTCCGGAGAGATTTGAAGATGCTTGTCAAGATGCTTCAAGACTTGGATTTCACAATCCGTAATATATATCCGGTTACGCATTTTTAAGAATATTCATGATACTACGAAGATCTGAATCATCCGTCGTATACCGGCATTGGCTTTCTCGGATGGTGTGTGTGCGACGATGGCGCTTCGAACGGTCTTGCAGATTTGGAATCGTCGTATCATCTTCTTCTGAGCAATTGAGAGACTGAGCTTCTTCGGGTCTTCGGAGATTTTCTTTGATCTTCGGAAGATGAGGTGGGAGCCTCTCTTGCTCGCTAACTCCCCCTGTCTCTAGGACATCGAAAGGGAAGAGTGATGATCAATCTCTTGATTTCCCTTCTCTCCATTTATCGCGGGGACCGATCTTTTACTTCTTCTTTTCTTCCTCAACTTCTTTCTCCTTCTCTCTCTGTTCTTCTTCTTCTCTGCTTTCGCCGAAGTTCGTCGAATAAGACACGAACGTCTTGTTCTTGTCGGTCTTTGGAATAGTGGGATCTTCATCATCTTCATCTTCATCCTCATCCTCCAGGATAAGAATTCTTTTCCTCTTTTTGAAGAAGCACTAAATGCCTTCTTTCCTTTTCCTTTTGAAGCTGCATCGGATGGAGATTTCACTTTGAATTTCTCCATTGCCTTAGAAAGTTCTTTAGACGCATCTTCATTAACATTTTCAGCCCTACCACCATCTTATCACACGGCCGAACACAAAAGTATGTGGCGGTTCAATATTCGGATAATCCGAAGATCTTGGTCACCACAGGGATAAGGCAATTGTCCTTTGTCTTTTGACACAGGTTCGTACATATGGAAAAGAATAGTGTGCGGGAGAGAACTTCAGTCCGAGTTGATCGCATACATCAACTTTGCTTGAAAGAGACACGAAGTCTTTGAAGTAGACTTAGGTCTTAGACAATTGATCACAATCTTGTGAAGCACAATGTTGATAGCGTTCATTCTTGAATAGATAATTTTCTTATCTACATCCCTATCTTTGACAAGATCCGAGTAGTTCGAGCAGGTGAGACTTTAATTGGGAGATAGCCCCCGTTCAACTCCAACTATGTCGCCAACATATTCACATCTACCACATAGACTTTGTCTCGAACATGAATGAAATTCTATTCGCATCCAAAAAGCTAAGATTTGAATAGAAATAAGCAAATCGGATGATCATACCGTCTCGTAGAGTCGGAGCGGAAAGTCTCAAGTTGAAGCAAATTCAACTCTCTCTTAGGTTCAAGTTGATGGAATCCAGAAGTCAAAATCGACACTTCTAGGGTTGATTACCCCTCTTTCAACGGTACCGTAATACACTTTTCTTGATCCTTGGATTTAAACAAATCCATCCGATTTCCTTTCGCCTTTGCCGCCACACCCATTCTAGGTTCAAATTCAAGGAACATTTTGTCATCATCATTCGCGTCAATCGATTTTGTCTGGCATACGAGGATCTCTTGGAATATTCGCAAGAGCTTCCTCTTTTTCCTTTGGGGCAATTCCCCATTCCTCCATTTTCTTCGTAAAAGATACTCATTCCCATAATTTTTGTCCTTAAGGAAGTCATCTATGTAGTTCAATGGAGTACCCGTGCTTTTCAATGCACAATAAAGTTTATACAAAAAGGAAGGCTTTTGAACTCTTCTTGGGTGGCATCCTCGATTATCTCTTCTTCCGCATTATGACTTTCACTTTGTGGGGGCGGGGAGATGCCGAATGACGTGGAGGAGAGCGAATCGGACTTTGTCGCGACCGAGATAAGTCTTCTTCCTCGGTGAGATCGAAATGAGTCGGTCCCTTCTTCATTCTTTTGGTCCCCATGTTCGCGATTCTTGATGATTTCCTCGAAGACGACATCTTTCTTTGTCTATTTGAGGATTCCTTCACTTGCTTTCCCAAGAAAAATGACCACTTTCTCGACGATGAACAAAGAGTAGAAACAAAAGTATAGAGAGAAGAGTGCTTTTTAGGGTTTTGAAGATTTGGAAAATCGTATATATATAACTTAGTTTTTGAAAAGGGAAGTTCAATCGGTGCAATGGAAAGTGAACGATTACTTCTTTTCAAAATCTATAACTCACAAAATTATTAAACAAAAGATCGTACCTTTTTCGACTAAATGACAATTAGTACCTTTTAGAAGAAATACAACTTACGAGTCTTTATCCACGAATGTCGAGTCTCGGGACTTAGAGTCTAAGAGATCGAGTCTTTAGAGTTGGTGAGTCTCTAGACTTTAACTTCTTCAAGCTTCAAAATGTTGAGTCTTGAGCGGATAAAGTCAAACGATTCTTCTCCAAAGGCTTTGTGAATATGTCTGCTAGTTGACTTTTTGAATCAACAAATTGAATCGAGATTTCTCCATTTTGAATATGATCTCTAATAAAGTGATGTCGAATCTCAATATGCTTTGCTCTTGAATGAAGGATTGGATTTTTGGTGAGATTTATAGCACCGGTGTTGTCACATCGATTTTCGTGCATGAGTCTTCAATGCCAAAGTCTTGTAGCCGTTGTTTTATCCATAGAATTTGCGAAGCTGACTTCCAAGAGCTACATACTCGGGGCTTGTTGTTGAAGAGCTACGGTGCTTTGTTTCCTCGAGAACCAAGACACCGTTGTTTCCAAGTAGTTGACAAGTTCGGAAGTGCTCTTTCTATCGATTCCCGCAACCGGCCGGATCTCGCATCCGAGTATCCTAAGATTAAAGTCTCCCTTCTTTGGATACCAAAGACCGATGCTTGAAGATGAAGCAACGTATTTGATAATTCGTTTCACGGCACTTTGAGATGTGATTCTCAGGATCCGATTGAAACCTAGCACGAGATACAAACACTAAACAAAATATCGAGGTCTAGAAGCAGTAAGATAAAGAAGTGAACCGATCATGCTTCTGTACATACGGCTTTTGATCTATTTTCTTCCTTCTTCATCCTTGTCTATCTTCCTCGAGAACATGACATTGGTATGTCGATCTTTTTGCATTTTTCCAATCCAAACCTTTTGACAAGATCATTCGCATATTTTTCTTGATGGATGAAAGTTCCTTCCTTCATTTGTTTCACTTTTGGAGTCCAAGAAAGAATGTTAATTCTCCCATCATACTCATTTCAAATTCATCCCGCATAGACTTAGAAAATTTCTTGCAAAGACTTTCATTAGAAGATCCAAAAATAATGTCATCAACATATATTTGAACAAGTAAAAAGTTTTTGTTTTCTTTTTGATAAACAAAGTAGTATCTACTTTACCTTTGACAAAACCATTTTGTAATAAAAACTTACTTAATCGTCGTACCAAGCTCGAGGTGCTTGCTTTAGACCATACAGAGCCTTTTCGGTCCGAAGGCGAGTCCGCTTCTTTGGGTCTTCAAACCAGCGGTTGTTCCACATAAACTTCCCCTCATGGATAAATCCATTTAGGAAAGCACTTTTGACGTCCATTTGGAATAACCTGAAATTTTGTAACAAGCAAACGCAAGTAATAGACGAATAGCTTCTAACCTTGCAACGGTGCGTAAGTCTCGTCATAGTCTATTCCTTCTTCACTGCGTATACCCTTTGGCCACGAGCCTTGCTTTGTTTCGTACGACTTTTCCTTTTCGTTCATTTTGTTCTGAATACCCATTTGGTTCCAATAATGTGATTTTACCTTTTGGTTTAGATGTCAATTCCCAGACATCATTGATGTTGAACTGTCTAAGCTCTTCTTGCATAGCTTCGATCCGGCTTTCATCGAGATAAAAGCTTCTTCTATGCTTTTTGGTTCAATTTCGAGATGAGAGCCACAAAAGACTAGATTCTTCATGCCTTTTGATCCGGGGTGCGGATTCCTTCATTAAGTTCGCCAATAATAAGATCTTTGGGATGACTGATTTGTGTTTCCAGTTACCGGGTTGATGATCTCTTTCTTTATTTGATTCTCCATGATCGTCTTGATGATGGACTTCCGTAATCCGAGATGCTTCTTGAGATGTAGACATTTGAAGATCTAGAGCGGATTGATCTCATCGTCTTGAGTCCGGGCCGGATTCATCTTGCACCGAGTCTTGGAATTTGACATTCATTGATTCTTCCGGGATCGGCTTTTTTGTTGTAGACTCAGAGGCTTTGCTTGATGTAGAATATCCAAGGAAGATGCCTTCATCGATCTTTCTTCAAACTTACCAACTCGATCATTTGCATTTTTCAAAATAAAGCATTTGCAACCGAACACATGAAAGTATGAAACAATAGGCTTCTTACCTTTGAACAATTCATAGGGGTTTTATCAAGAATAGGTCTTAAAAAGACTCTATTTATAATATAGCAAGCGATTGAAACAAATTGACTTGATTTCAAAATCGTGAAGAAATTTTACTTTCAATTAAAAGTGTTCTAGCCATTTCTTGAAGAGATCTATTCTTTCTTTCCACAACTCCATTTTGCTCTCGAGTATACGGAGAGGAGAACATGTGATTAACACCGATTTATCACGTAATCTCGTAAAATCTTGATTTTCAAATTCACTTCCATGATCTGTTCTTATACTAGAAATAGCACATCCTTTTTCATTTTGAACCTTTTTAGCAAACTTTTCAAAGTACGAAAAGGTTTCGATTTGTTTGCTAGAAAATATACCCGGGTAAAACGAGAGTAATCATCTACAATTACTAGACAATATTTCTTACCTCCAATGCTCACGGGTTCTTGTTGGTCCGAAGAGATCCATATGAAGCAACTGTATTACATGATTAGTAGATACATGATTTATTTGTTTAAATGAATTTTTTACACCCTTTCCCAGAATGCATGGAGTACATAAGTCGACTTTTGGTATGGCGGTTTAGGTAGACCTCTAACAAAGCCGCTTTGAAGAGATTTTGGCTAATTGCTTCTTGTTGATATGGCCAAGCTTTCTATGCCATAGAATTGCTTCATCTTGAATTGAAATTAAGCATTGTTCTTCATTTGGCTTTACATCAAGGAGGTAGATGTTTCCATGCCTTCGACCCATGAAAGATCGAGTCGAATCTTTGCTAATTCCGTAACAAATGCCTTCTTGAAAGAAGATCTTGTAATGTGATATCACACAATTGGCTAATCTTTGAGTAGATTGTAGTTGAGTCCTTCCACTAGAGAGACATTGCTTATTGTGAGATTTCCAATTTTCGCAATTCCGAATCCCACAATACTTCCTTTGCTATTTCCTCCGAATGAAACTTTTCCACCATTCACTTTAATAAGCTTTATGAAACACTCGAGTCTCTGTCATGTGTCTTGAGCATCCATTGTCAAGATACCACTTTACCTTCTTTTGAGAGACACGCATTCAAAAAAAGAGTCTCAAGCTTTCTTTGGTACCCAAATTTTCTTGGGTCCTTTCATGTTAGTAGGATAAGCATTATTAGGCCATACTCTCTTCACGGGCTTCCAAACCATAGGACACTCTTTTTCAAAATGATCCCGATTACACTTAGAACACCTTAAAGCATTTCGACCTACAGGCTTTACAAAAACTCTTTTGAAATGATTTTTATAAGCCTCTTCGATGGTCTTTTCTTAATTCTTTCTTTTACTTTCGGAAAATCAATCAAAGGGATTGTTTCTTCTGTCATACCTGATGCCCACTTATTAAAGTAAGGTCTTTGGATTGAAAGAACTTTTTCAAGTTTTTCTGGACCCTATTGAAAATTTCTTTGAAATATTTGATAAATCAGTTTTTAAGAAAGCATTTTCTTTTGAAAGATTGTCTTCACTCTCTTTAAGAGTAGAAACATTCAAGTCTAAATTTTTTACCTTTTCTTCTAAAATGATTTCCTTTTGTTTTAAAACCGAGTTTTCCTTTTTAAGTTCGGAAATCCTTTTAAGAGAAGTCTTAAGACTAAAACATAACTCATTAATATATTTAGAGACTTTGACAGGATTTTATAATTGCTTACCTCAAATTCACCGTCGAGTCTCGATCCAGTCCGAGTCCGAGTTGCGCCATTAGACACGGGTTGGCATATTCCTCATCACTCTCTTCACACTCGTATCGCTCCGGGTTTCGCTTTAAGAGCTTTTCGAAATTTCTCAGCTTTTCCTCTTTTCTTTTTCGTAAGAGACGGTTGGGTCGATGTGTCCCTTTCTTTTTACATTCAAGCAAACTACTTCTTTGTTTGGTTCCTCATCA